>NC_085868.1:17070864-17160864 GCF_034702125.1 Engraulis encrasicolus | reverse complement strand
GTGCATGTTGACATGTATGTTTCTTTTAGGTGTATTTCAGATTGCCAATGTTGACAGCATACATGCATCCCCAAACCATGTCAGTCCCACTACCATGCTTGGCTTATGAGAGGATACACCTTTTTTGTAAAACTCACTTGTTTACCACCACACATGCTTGACACCATCTAAAGCAAATTTGTTTATCTTGGTCTCAAGAGAGATGAACAGACCAAGGATTTGGATCACTGGAACCATGTTGTGTGATCTGAAGAGACCAAGATAAACAAATTTGCTTTAGATGGTGTCAAGCATGTGTGGTGGTAAACAAGTGAGTTTTACAAAAAAGGTGTATCCTCTCATAAGCCAAGCATGGTAGTGGGACTGACATGGTTTGGGGATGCATGAATGCTGTCAACATTGGCAATCTGAAATACACCTAAAAGAAACATGCATGTCAACATGCACTGTGACTACTGAAGCAGATCATGATATTCTCCATAGGATTGCATTCAAATCTCACATCAATCTATTTAAGCCAGATGCAGACTCAAAATTTAAAAGTTCAATGCAAAGAAAGGTTGAAACGCACACTGATGACCTCCCTTGTCATCCCTTTTCATTTCGAGACGATTCGAGCCAACATAGCCCCTTCTCTACCGGATTTTAATCTGGGGTGTACTCACTTTTGTGAGTACATGTTCAAACATTAATGGCTGTATTTTGTTTTTTTCTGAGTGAACAAGAAATTTAAGCGGTTAAATATGTTGTTAAAGGGTCACTAATCATTGTGTCAATGTTACATTTCTGTAATGCTTTCCTATGAAAAGATATACTCAAAAATCTGCAAAACTGTGAGGGGTGTATTCACTTTCGTGATATACTGTAAATAAGAGAAACTTATTTCCATTGCATCATTGACATTACAGAGAAGCGTGTGTAAAGCGCACCAAGAATGTTCTACGTTATTGGGCATCCATTGCCGCTTCAAATATTCACAAACTCACAATGTCCATCATAGCGCTCCCCGTGACCCAAGTCAGCGTGGAGCACGCATTTTCATCATTGAGGTTTATTCTCCGCTTAGGTCGTCCCTGAACGACAAAATTCTGGAGGATATTCTTTTCATCCGCTTGAATAAACAGTTTGGAAGTAGGCTGACTCATTTGCACTTCCGTTTTTCTTGGTTAATTACCGTCAGTTAGGCCTATGGGGAGTAATCAGCTGACAGGAACGAAATTAACCGTTCCGGGAACAATATTTTTTTTGTTCTAACCGGTTCGGGAACGTCAATTTATTGGTGGAACTCATAACCGGAAACGTTATAATTCCGTTTCTGTTCGGAACGGAACGTTTGGAAAAAAATAACGGTTCAAAGCCCTGCTCTTAAGTACTCTATACCAACTATAGTATTACTATGGTTTATCCATGTTTTTTTGTTGGGTAACCATGAAAACCCTGGTTCCTCACTAACTATGATCATGGTTATTCATGATTTTCGTGGGGTTTTTTCCCAGCATGATTTGTGACTATGGCTTAACCATAGTCAAACCATGATTGAACCATAGTTTAAAAAAAAAAAGTGCCGATCTATGCTAAAAACCCCCATGAAAACCACGATTTACCATGGCCGATTTTCGGTAGGGTTGTGCGTATTGGATGTGGGGGCTTTTATATTACTTTTTCTTTGGCCCAGCCCAGCTAAAGCTGACAGGGGCACTCTGTCTACCCCTGTGTCAGGGATGCCATTGGCAGCACTAGCTGATAGCACTGTAAATGCACATAAAATTGCAAATGCACACAGCCCTGTCATTTGACAGGGTTGGTATTACCAGTTGCTGATAGCACAGCAAAATGCACAAAAATGTGAGCTCACAAACACACACCACCCTCTCTTTACTCTGCACATACACACAACTCAAACTAACACACACACACACACACACACACACACACACACACACACACACACACACACACACACACACACACACACACACACACACACACACACACACACACACACACACACACACTCACAGAAGGATGTTGTTAGCCCAGCCAGAAAACAGACTCAACTCATCTGCCACTTCTTAAGCTGGAGTAGGTGTTTCCACGATAGTTCGCATGTGTGGATGTGGGTGTTGTCTTATGTGACAGTGTTGGTATTACCAGTTGCTGATAGCACAGCAAAATGCATAAAAATGCAAACTCACAAACACACGCCACACACTCTTAACTCTGGTCTTATTCCCAGCAGGAGGGAAGCTAAGACTTGCATTGTAATACCCATCTCTTGTTGCGCATTGTATTTATTTATGGCACTAAAATGTTGAGGGATCAGGACTTGGTCTGGTGTGAGGAGTGGAGGTTGTGTGTATGTGTGTGTTTGTCTTTTTTTTGTTAAAAAAGAAGCAGAAATTGGGGTTCTGTGCGTGCATGCGTGTGTGTGTGTGCGCATGAGGGAGTGCGTGTGCGCGCGTGTGTGTGTGCGTGAGTGTGTCTGTGTGCGTGCGTGTGTGTGTATGGAGTCTCAAGTGAAAAGCTGAGAAACCAACATGTTAAAGTGTCACACCAGTTTGCCCTCATGTTTGGACTTGATGTGTGAAAATAAAAACCCAGCAGAGTGCTGGGAAATGGATGGAAGGATAAAGGAGGGAAAGGAAAGAAAGAAAGGATTGAAGAAAGGAAGAGCTGAGGGATTTTTTTGAACAGACCTTTTACAGATGGGCAAACCTCTCTGTATAGTCCCTATTGCAATGCATTCACCCTCAGGCGGATAAACTCTATAAGTTTCTCTCCAGGCGATACTTGTAGATAAATATGGAAGGGGATGAACGCTGGACAGGAGGTTTCCTGGAAAAATACTGTATGAAGAAGGAAACAATAAATAAATAGAAATAAATAGTCCAAGAATGAAATGTTCAAGGAGAATGAACTGAAGAGAGAAATAAGTGGAGAATACAGACAGGAAGTCTTCAGATGAGATCCAGCTGTGTGTTGTGCACAGTAATTTCTCATTTAACACTTAGAGAGTTGATTTGACACCATTTGGACTTAAATTAACTCTTTAAGTGTTGAATTAACACCGCAACATTTCCTGTGTGTTTTCTTTGTACCCAGTAGTGTGCTGTGCTACAAACAACAGGAATTCTAAAGATATCCTCAGTAGCCTTTGTGTTCCCTTCTTCAGTAGAGTTGGACATCCACAGCCAGGGACGCCGGCAGGGGGGTGGGGGGACAAAGGGGCCACAAGTCCCGGGCCCAGGGAGATGGGGGGGACGTCCATAATTGGATCCACATTACATTGTGCAGTAGCCTATGTATTGGGTTTGGGACCCAGTTCATGTGTCTTTGTCACGGGCTGATGTAGCCTGAGCATGTTACCGTCCCGCCGCACTGCTCCCTTTCGGGCGCCATTGGGTGCTGCCCTTTTGCACGGGTGAGGCATAAACGTCATTTTGTTGTGTGCAGTGTTCAGTGAACACTTGTGTGCTGTGGAGTGCTGCTGTGACACAATGACAATGGGAGTTGGAGTTTTCCAGTTGGACTTTCACTTCACTTCACTTCACTTCACAGTACACATCCCCAGCAGTGAAGTTGAGGGGTGGTGAGATTTAGTGGCGTGTGTGTGTATGTGTCTGTCTGTGTGTGCATGCATGTACTGTATGTGTTAACGTGGGGGTGGGTGATAGTTTATGTGTGTGTGTGAGTGAGAGCGTGTGTATGTCTGTGTGTATGCCATGCTCTCAGATGCCCTGCGGGCTATCACAGAGCCAGAGCATACAGCCGTGAAGTGTAGCCCTCCGGCTTGCAGGTTTTTTGGGCACCACTGCTCCAGGCTGTGGACTCCATTATCCTCTGTGGAGGAGCCTGGATCTTATAATGAGGACTATAGCCAAGCCACTGAGGCCCACTGCCTGCTCTACACTCTCCGCTGACCCCTCTACCACCACTCTGTCCTGGTCTTGGTTATGCCCTCTGTCCCCCCTCACTAGTCTATGGTAGGGCAGCCACTAGGGTGACCATCTCCGTGATAGGAAAAAGGAGGACATATTTGTGGATAGGGGTGTTGGGGTCCCCCCCGCCCCAGAACATTTGCGTTTCTTAGATGCAAGTTCATGCATTGTAATGCATTTTTGTCTGGCTTAATGCTGTGCCTTAGGCCGGACAAGGCACTGAAAAGACGGACGGTCCGTCCTAAAGGCATACGTCTGGCCACCCTAGCAGCCACTATAGCCAGGCATGGAGTGTATAATTGTTGCACTGTGATGAAGGACGGTTAGTCCGAAACGTCGTGCCATTAAATATTTGGGAGCTTTTAACAGTGTTGCGGACCTTTATTTTCTTTTCAGTTATCTTACGTTTGGTCCAGCACCTGTGCCGCTGATGTGCGCGCATTCTTTGACTTTATGGAGTGTATAATTCTCATGTCTCCCAAGACATAGGGCTACGGCTACAGAGGGGCTGCTGATTGCAAGTGTGTGCAGTGCTATGAATATATGAATAATAAATCAAAAGCTCCCACTTAACATTTAATCAGCGCTGATATGTAGAGCAAGGATGCTTTAATTTTACGTCATTAAAACCCAACACAGAAAAATATAATCATTAAAATGCCAAGCATCATGTGGCGGCGCCTTGCAGTCCTTGGTGAGAATTGCATTCTCCGTGTCCCAGTGTAGAATTCTGACATTACCCATCAAGTCCCCATCAAGAAACAACAGGTCTACAGAGGACCCTTTCAAAATAAAACGATTCCTGTTTTTTAATTAGAAGACAGAGAATTGCCTGTGATTGCCTGTGCTTTGCCCCTATTCATTACCATTTACCATCAACGCCTCAGGAATGCTGAGATGCTATTGGGAATGAGTGTGTTCCTGATCTGAATGCTGTCACTTTGGAAATCACATCCCTTTACTATCTGCTTTTAAACCTCAGGCAACTTTACACCTGAATATCACCAATTAGTACACTTAACACCCTGCTGACAATGAGAGCATGGATGGGCTGACTTCGTCTCCATCTCATGAGTTTAACGAACTTGAATCCTGTAGTTGGCTTGTCTGATCTGGAGGGAGCTCTCTAAGCACAGAGAACTCTATTTCTATTTTTTTTTGTGTGTGTGCAAAACTCTGTGGCCAAGTGACTTTGTAAAACGCCTGAATCTGAGGCTAAGGGCAAGTTTATAGATAGCCTCCCCAAATGATTTTGAGATCTATTTATCTAGGCCCTATCTATTTATAACATTACTTTCTTGTTTGTGCCACCAAACAACCGCGCTCCTTCCCACATCCCAGATGACACACACACACACACACACACACACACACACACACACACACACACACACACACACACACACACACACACACACACACACACACACACACACACAGACACACACACACACACACACACATTCCCTACAGATACCTCTTTTCAGTTGACACACCTCATGTTATTGTTCTTGTGTAAGTTGGGTTGGTTGGGTGTCACTGCTTGTGGCAATAACACACGGTCCCCAGTGTGATGCGGTGTCGCGACCCAATTTGTGTGCTGTGTCTCAGATGTACAGTGCACATTCGTGATTGTTTCCAGCTGGTCTCCAGGCTTCCTCTTCTGATGGGTCAATTAGATCTATGTCCAGCCATGCTGCTGCAACTCCAGCAGGTATTGCCTTGAACTTGGAAATAGGAAATAGTACAAACATGACTGAAAAATCGGTATTGATTTTTTATTTTGACTTGACAACTTAATAGGAAGCTAGGATGTAGTTGTGGATAAAAATGAATGAAGAAAATAGCCTTTCAGATCTAAAAAAGTGTTAAAAAGAGTTCATAATTCAATTCAGGTCATTCATCCAATAGAACTTGTATAAATCACATTGTGACATCTACTATGCACATATGCATACATACCACCACTTCCTCCACTCTGATTTTACCACTATACTTACTGTATCTTGGAGACTGCAGTGTTGTGACAGGCCAATTATATTCATGTCCATCCTCTTCTACTTACCTCGCTGTGCAAACTCCACCAGGTATTGCCTTGTAGTTGAAAATAGAAACACCACACAGGCACAAGAAATGGGTGTACTAGCTGACACATGTTTGTTTGTGTGTGTGTGTGTGTGTGTGTGTGTGTGTGTGTGTGTGTGCGTGTGTGTGCGCGTGTGTACATGTTTGGGTTTTTTCACGGCTGACGGCAGTCAGTCAGTTAGTTCATACTTCGACTGAATAAAAAAGGTTGTAGGAAATTGTAGATGCCTTTTCACAATTTAGTGTTCTTATGTTGATCTCATGTTTGGCTGCTGTGTGTGTGTGTGTGTGTGTGTGTGTGTGTGTGTGTGTGTGTGTGTGTGTGTGTGTGTGTGTGAGAGAGAGAGAGAGAGAGAGAGAGAGAGAGAGAGAGAGAGAGAGAGAGAGAGAGAGAGAGAGGAGGAGAGAGAGAGGAGAGAGAGAGAGAGAGAGAGAGAGAGAGAGAGAGAGAGAGAGAGAGAGAGAGAGAGAGAGAGAGAGAGAGAGAGAGAGCGATGGCCAGCAGTCTATTATTCAGCCACTACTTTGTCTTTAAATCATTTTGAAATCAAATAGGGAGCGGTGAGCAGACGTTGGTCATACATGCATAAATCTGTCAAGATTCACAGCTGGGTGCTAAAGGAATAAGCAAAGACATGGCAGTAATATCTCCTCCCCAAGGAGTCCATTGTGTGTGTGTGTGTGTGTGTGTGTGTGTGTGTGTGTGTGTGTGTGTGTGTGTGTGTGTGTGTGTGTAAGGCTGGACTGGCCATCTGACATAGCGGGCATTTCCCGGTTGGCCCTGCACCCTCGTGGGCCCCTATTTTCAGAAATGTAATACAAAAATAATAATTCATTTCTGAAATTAGGGGCTCACAAGGGTGCGGGGCCCACCAGTGATTCAGTTCTGCGCCGCTAATTATGAGGGGCCCCTTCAAGAAAAAAGTGCCTGGGCCTTATTTCTACCCCAGTCCAGCCCTGTGTGTGTGTGCGCGTGTGATTGTGAGCACATGTGAATGTGACATGTCAGAAATGTCTCCCTCTGGTTTAGGGCTGGGTATCGCAGCCATGTTCCTGTATCGATTCGATTTCAATTCTTAGGGCTTTGAATCGATTAATCACGATTCAATTCGATTTGATTCGATTCATTCCGAATCGATTCAATCCGTTCCCTTCTTGGTGCCAGGATTTCCCCCAAAAGATGCCGTTGCCTATTTTTATATAAAAAATGTCAAAAGGCTGTGGCTTGACAGTGTTAACAGATTGCTAATTTGAAATAAGTAGGCCTAGGCCTAACTGACTAATACCTACTGGGTATTTTCCATAGACCTAAATTAAACAAAAAGAACAAACAGAAAAAGAACCAAAAAATCAATTGTGTGCCCTGTGAATCGATTATGTGAATTTTAGATGAAATCGATCGATTATCGATTAAATCGAAATTTTACCCAGCCCTACTCTGGATACATAGAAATTAGTTTGAAAACAGCCTCCTTAGCAGCTGCAGCAGAGTGCAGTTCAGGCCACATGATTTAGTTACTGTAAGTGGTGCTGACAGCTCTGGTGTGTGGGATGTAGTTACCCCTGTGGTCCCCAAGGAGCAGGAGGGAGGAAAGAGCAATGGTCCTCAGGCCCTAGCGAGATGGCGAGAAGAGAGAGAGAGAGAGAGAGGGTGGGGAAGAATTATATTGTATTGTGTATGAGAGAACAGAGAGTGAGGGAAAAAAGGCGGAAGAATAGCAGTTGGTATGCATGCTTGCTACCACATTACACACACACACGCATGCACACACGCACGCACGCACACACACACACACACACACACACACACACACACAGACACAGACACATTCCATGCTTCAGCCACGGCTATTTGGCAATATTATTTGAACAGCCGGCAACACAATGCGTTTTCGGCACGTTGCGCGAGAACAACGCTAGTCTACAGGTCCGTATCTTTCGTTTATTAAACCCCAACATCGCCAATTGACTTGCATGGGTTGCTTTCCCCCACAAATGGGCGTAACGCACATGGAAAACGTCACGCCGTTCATGAGTATAGGAGCATAACAAGAATCCCATTGGTCTGATATCCCTTTAGTCCAACAGATGTGCGTGTCACTCAAGCTACTGGTACACACACACACACAAAACCTGAATTAAAGATCATTTCGAACCAAGCAATTAAAGACACATTTGCCTGTTTGTTTTCATGTGATTTGATGGTCTCTGTGGTGTTAAGATTGCTCATAAACAAGTATACTTTTGATAAAACTACGTACACAACTTTATTCTTTACACTGTATGCAATGTGTTAGTCTTTCTTAAAACGATACGATACGATACGATTAGACTTTGTCAGTTTTCACTGAAATTCTTTTTGCGTCCCTGAGCAACACTCGCTTAAGACAGGACATACACATCACAAGACTATTGCACAACAGACAAAAAAAAGTTCTGTATACACCGCATACACCGGGCTTCCATAACTCCCATGCAATGCCCTGCCATTGACTTCAATGTTAAACGCAGCATTCCAGTTACTAAGACAAATAGCTTATCACCAAGTATTGAACATTGAAATGTAATTTAGAAGGTACCAAATTCCAACTGTTTTGATGTAAATTGGAAAAAAAGAAAGAAATTTTGATTACAACACTACAAAACTATTTTGCGTAATAATGTGGAACAGAGCATTTTAAGTTTTTTAATATTTTAAAAAATACCGTTATCATTGGGAGGTTCATTCAAAAACGCTTTAATTGTACTCTAATGGCTGATGACTTGAAAATTATGACGACAGTCATTTGTATTGATTATTTGGGGAAACAGCGCAAAAATGTAATTTGCGTAATAATGTGGAATGCGGTGTATAGCTGTCACAGTCCTAGTGTAGCCTATGTAAATAGCTGATTGTATAATATCCATCTTCCCGTACCTTGAAAGGCTATCGCTGGCTACTTAATCCGCTTTGATTTTGCGGATCCAGGGAATAAACAAAACTCTCATTTAATACAGAGCTCTCCCAAGGATTTTGTTCCCAGTAAGGAAGCGCGCGCACGCACGCACGCACGCACGCACGCGTCAAAAATGTGAGTCAATGCTGAACATTTTATTACATTACATTTGGCAGGCGCTTTTTAACCAAAGCGACTCACAATCATGAACATAATCATAGCCAACATCCCTACCAGATAGGAAGTGCACAGGATATATAGGGTACATAACAACAAGTGCAGATACAAAGGTGGTTAGTGGTTTTTTTTTTCATTGCTTTCATTTTTTTCATTTCTTTGCATAAATGTTTTTTGCTCAATAAATGAATAAGTGACAGCACAAATAGATTGATAATTTTCTATTAAAAATGGGTGTTAGTAAGGTGCGTTTATAACCAAACTCTGTCTGTGATTAGCAGTATATTATATCCTCTTAAACTTTAGGAAATTGCACTGAAGTTTTGGTCTGTATACAATTTTGCAGTGCTGGATTCCATTCTGTGACTTATTTTGAAACTTAAAAGTGGTTTCAAGACCTTGTTTAAATTTTTAATGCCTTCAAAGTTGGTATGGATCACAAGGCATGTATTTCTTCTGCCCTTCACCTGGAAAGTGCAATAACCATGAGAGCAGAGAAACCGATAGAATATGCCTTTGAAGTCAGATCCCAAGACTATCATGTAGACTCAGCAGGTTACACATCACTCAGGCCCAATCTGCCCTTGAGTTGTCCTTGAAGCACACAGGACGAGTCTACGAGTATCTCTCTCTCATCTTGTGCGCTCTGTGTGTGTGTGTGTGCGCGCGTGTGTGTGTGCGCGCAAACTGCCAGTATTCATGCATGGAAGTCCGCCAGGCCCTCTTAACCCTTGACCCTAGCGCGGTCTCCATGGCAACAGATAAATAGCTTCCTGATTGGCAGTGAGGGGAAGAGACTGAAAGGGATCATGAGGGATGAAAAGACATTGATACTTCACTAGGTGTGTGTGTGTGTGTGTGTGCGTCTGTGTGTTTGTGTGTGTGTGTGTGTAATGAATGTGGTTAAGTGGAAGGTAAAGAGTTGCAGGTCATGGTGAGGATAGTTGTGTGTGTGAAGGGGGGGGTACATACACATTTGTGCGCACGCACACAACAAGACAGACAGACAGACAGACGCGTGCGCGCACACGCACACACACACGCACGCACGCACGCACGCACACACACATGCACACAAACCAGGGTTCACGTTAGCCGGCTGTGGCCGGACATTGGCCGTTTGCATGCATGAATGGCCGGCAAAATAAAATGTGGCCGGACAAAAATGTCCGACAAAAATGACAGCAATTACTCAGTAAATAATATTAGCTCATTTTAAATAGGCCTACTTAAAGTTACAAGACACCAGTAGGCCTAATATGAAACTGAACAAAGCTGAAAATATTTGTGAATAGCCTATGTAAATGAACTTGTCATGAACAGCACGCAATATTGCTTGCGCTCTCGTCCCCATCGTTGTCCCCAATTACGTTATGCTTAAAATCACCTGACTCACGCTGGCTGCTGTGCTGTCGAGGAACGATTCTGTTTTTGTAGGCTATTTTTACCATTATATCAGTGAACAGAACAAAGGGCATTGCATTTGCAAAACCTTCATGCCCAGTTGCGAAGTCAAGCCTAACGGTTTGGGACTCAATGGCATGCGCAGCATCGCAGTATCGAATCACTTTCACTTTTACCTAAGCTGAAAAATGGTGGTGGATCTCCAAGTAGGCTACAGAGGGTCAAGTTAAACATTCCAGAGAACGATGGACTCGCGAGAAGTCCCAGTGAAAGTGCATGCGTTTTTCATCACCGGTCAAAACGTGTAGCCCATATAGAGCATCGTACGGAACGTGTCAATTCCATTACTTTCGAGAGTGCAGAAAGAAACACAACGCAATACAGTTCAAATTTCAGTAGCATCGATACCATTAGGCTACTGCACTATTACAGGCATCGTCACCCAATTTGAGTAGGGAAATCCTCTTCGGGTTTGCTGATAAAACACACTGTTTGAGTTGATAATTTAGGGATCTGCGCACAGCACGTTGGCTGGCTGTTTTTTTCTCTCTTTCAGTTCGAGCTCTCGAGTGTGTGAAAGAAAGCGCGCGTTACTCCCCGGCCCGTGCGCATAAGCAGGGCTCTGAATTAACACCAGCCAACTGGCGAAATGTTAGTGAAATTTAAGTTTTGCTGACAGAAAAGACCAATTTACTACACTTTGACCCATTAGGGAGTGAGTGTTTGGCTATTTGAGGGAAGGTCCGTTAGATATTTCAAATGTCCGGTATTCTGCAATACAGCCGGCCACTTGTCCGGCCAGTGAGAATTCTAGCGTGAACACTGACACAAACACACACACACACACACACACACACACACACACACACACACACACACACACACACACACTTGCAAATAATTCCCCAGTACATTTTGGACCAGGAGGACCAAGGGAGTGGTGCTGAAGACTGATGGGACTAACAGTTAGTCAGAGAGTTATAGTATAAAGCAGTCAATCGATATGAGACAAAAAATATGACATAGCTGTATTAATATGTAAGACAAAATTCACACAGAATTACAGCGTTCCGTTGAAAAAGTCTTAAATATGGGGGGTAAAAAGTGCTCCTTTGATTTTAACCAATAATTCTTTCATATGATCAAAGCTTCTCTGTTCACATTACACAGACACAATGGGTGGTATTGTTCCACATGAAAGAGGACCGGAAAAGGTGGATTGAAAATGTGAAGGGGGACAAAAAAAGTCCAATCTGTGTCTGTCCAATATCAGGCCCATTGTCAGTTGGGCTGCTACAGAACAAAAAAGCCCAAAACGTTTATCTACAGTTTCAGAGGCCTTTGCTGAGGGAAGTGTGTGTGTGTGTGTGTGTGTGTGTGTGTGTGTGTGTGTGTGTGTGTGTGTGTGTGTGTGTGTGTGTGTGTGTGTGTGTGTGTGTCTGTCTGTCTGTCTGTCTGTGTGTCTGTCTGTCTGTCTGTGTGTGTGTGTGTGTGTGTGTGTGTGTGTGTGTGTGTGTGTGTGTGTAGGGCTGCCATGATAACAAATTTTGCCGGACGATAAATTGACCAAGAAATAATTGCGATAAAAGAATAATATTGTCATTCTCGCAACAATTTCAAAACAAGTGGGAGTGACAGTGGGACAAAGGGATAGAAACGTGAATACACCCTTTCAAATATCAACAAATGACATATCAATGAGGAATTGCTTTCAAAGCTGATTGCATTTCTCTCTCTCTCTCTCTCTCTCTCACACACACACACAAGGAAACACACAAGGTGGTGAGTCTTCAGGTGTGTGTGTGTGTGTATGTGTGTGGAGGGAGGGTTGGTTAATGTTACGGCGGAGGTGATGGATGAATGGATGGATGAATGAATGGATGGATGGATGGATGGAACATCTTTCGGAAACCGGACTATTCCCGGAATACGGCGAAGATGGGAATGAGTAAAAAAGTTACATGATTCGTGTACAAACCGAATACTACCATAATTCCATTTGAACTCTGAAAATCCCTCGCATGCACTGTGCTCACTGCTACCCAGGTTGGAAGAAAAGCAGTGAGAATTCAGATACTACAGGCCAACGTGTCGCATAACAAATTCTTAGAAGGAGGGAATTAGCTGGGGGGAGGACATGAAAGTCTCTTTGCCTTGTCTGTGCAGAGGAGTCTTGGAGGTTTTCTGTGAAATCTCGCAAGTTTTCAAATACCTTGAGAGGTCCTTGAAGGGAAAAATGTTGGGAAAGAAGAAAAATGCAAAGGTAACAAGATAGCTTTCGTTTGTGTAGTCTAGTCCAGGAAGGTAAACAACAACACCAAAGCAACAGGCCACGCATGACTTTCAGCTCTGAGCTAAAGGGCATAGACGTCTCCCACATAAAACACCACACCATCTGCACATGGCCTATATTCATGTACACCCTCTTTGAAATAAGGAACACAGATGAATGGTAAATGTGAAAGTGAAGATTACAGAAGCTATTGCTTACTGTAAGGCAGTGGTCTCCAACTATTTTCCCCAAGGGCCAAATTATGAAGTGCAAGTGAGGCTGGGGGCTAAATAAATTGCTTGACCACATGGCCACAGATAGCACACACACATGTATGTTTCCATTTGTTTCCAACCTCATGGTGGGCCAAAAGTTTTTCTTTTGATTTAGTAAACGCACACCGAGTGAGGTGCGCACGGCAGTCAAGTTAACGTAATGGAAAAGCAAATGTCGTCGCACACTCAGAACAACATGCAATACTTTTTTAATGAGACCAATGTTTCGGCTTACGCCTTCATCAGGGACCCTGATGACATTCACGGCCGCTCCTCTGACAGCTGAATAGCATTACTTTGGATTGCTGCAGGTGTGTGTGTGTGTGTCTGTCTGTGCATGCTCCATCGCACGCGTTACTGCATGTGAACGAGAACACTTTAAAAATGCCCATGGGGTTAGTGGCGTGTGTGTGTGTGTATGCACGCGGCGTGCGTGTGTGTTTCTGTATATGAGAACACTTTAAAAAAGTGCCCATGGGGTTAGTGGTCTGTGTGTGTGTGTGTGTGCCGCCATCTTAATGAGTGTATTCTCAGTGGGATAATTACTAATGTCACTTTGGAGCACAGTTTCACCCATTTGGCTGCCGTGCCGTGCCACACAATGCGGCAAGTGAATGCACAATATCTAAATGGCTCTCATCAACCTATTTAACATTTTCCTGACACAGACACACACACAAAGACACAGACACACACCCCAGCGCCACTTTCATCACCCCCAACCCTCTCACCATTAGTGTGGCATCCTCTGATGAGGTAGGGGGCTCTCATTAAGGCCTTTTTACCTGGTGGGTCAACAGATATGAGTCACACCTCAACGCACACGCACACACTATGAGTCACACCCCAACACACATGCACGCACGCAGCTCAATTGAAACCCAGTCATTTTTCACTTGTCTGTGGTGGTACTGCAGCTTGTTGGCAATAACGAGAAACTTCAGTCTGTGAGCTTTCTCTATATAGAGAATGGTGTGCCCAGACCAAAACCATCCCTAAATCTAAACCAGGGGTCCCCAAACTTTTTTCTCTGGGGACCCACATTATCGTTCCTGACTGTGATCAGGGGCTGGGATCAATCATGTGGGCTTTATACTATGCAACTGCCTGTTATAGCCACAATTTCTAGCTCAAAATAGTTAATCATTACAAGTGATTTGCAAAAGAAGTGAGTACGTCACATGTTTTTTTCCATTTGAAATACCACAGGTAGGCCTATTCCTTTTAATTTCTAATAACCATGTACAAATACCAAGGAAAGGTTAGAAAAATATGGTGATTGACAGTTTATGAGTGATACAATAGAAATGGTAGGCCTGTTTATATTACAGTGAGATGAGAAACTATGAAGACAAGATAGGATTGCTTCTTTGGGCCAGTTCAAATGGTGAGGTGCAGATAGGTGGAGGGCCCCTAGTTTGGGGACCCCTGATCTAAACTGTCAGAGCGCGGCGTGGAGCAAGAGTCAACATGTAAAGGTGTCATGCACAAACGCAATAGACGGTTCAAATCAGTGTGCTATCTTACTTTTATGATGCCATGTTGCTTCATGGAATGGAAAAAGGGCAAGTTTAAAAACACCTATACCCTGTGTGTGTGTGTGTGTGTGTGTGTGTGTGTGTGTGTGTGTGTGTGTGTGTGTGTGTGTGTGTGTGTGTGTGTGTGTGTGTGTGTGTGTGTGTGTGTGTGTGTGTGTGTGTGTCTGTGTGTGTGTGTGTGTGTGCGTGCGTGCGCGTGCATGCCCCCTTTTCACTGCACAAGTCAAATATGAAATTACATTGTCATTCAAAACCAGTGTAATGAAATTATTACTGGATGGTGTTACCACAAGGGAGCTACAGAAAGGAAGCAGCTTAGACATTTTAAACTCTTTTCATTGGCCCTCAATCACGACTCCACTAAACTGGGTGGGGCCTTAGACATTTTAAACTCTTTTCATTGGTCCTCAATCATCCCTTAACTAAACTGGGTGGGGCTTTATAGAGTGTTCTGCTTGGCCCTCAATCACCCCTGCCTGCACTGAGCTGTGCCTGACGGGAGAATATATTGAATTTCAGAGGGTCTGTCGGCTTCATATCCTTGTCTTTAATGTGTGACCCCCCCTTCAACAATTTGGAACAGGAGTGGAATCATTAATCATTTTGTCCTTTTCAGAAGCCCGGATTAAATTCCACCCTTGAGCACACTCTCACTCCCAATTTTACAGACACATAGGCTACAGTCCATGCCAAGCACAGACTTGCCGTACACACTCACATGCACACAAGTACAAGCACACATAAAAAATGCATGCACCCATGGACTTGCACTCTCATTTATTTTATTTTTTCTCCATACTCATTTCACGGGCAGGTGTGTGTGTGTTTTTAGTCCTGGGTAGGTTGTGGGTTACATTTATGCGGGAGCAAGTGGGGAGGTAAAGGCCCTAATGCCATATCGATCTGAACTGTTACCTATTACCACCCATGTGGAATTTCACCACACAATGGAATGCGGATTTGGAACACAGTGGCATGCATGTTCAAGGTTAGTGTGTGTGTGTGTTTGTTCATGATTAAAGTTCATCTGTTAAAAAAGAAAAATGTATCCCGTTATAGCACTTGGTCTAAAGGTTGATAAATGACCCCTTATGTCACTATATTGCACTTGACTACATTTCATTAAACAAACATGCAAAATTCTACAAAGCTGCCACTGTCTTTTATGTACGTTTGTTTTCCTTATTGTGTTCATATTTTTTATTCAGTTGTTTCTTATTATGTGATGCTGTGCTTGTCTTTCTCTGGAGCTTTTTGCGGGCTGCCATTTTGATGAGGACTGTCTGGCAAAAGGTCGTTCATGATGCCGTTTTTTCAACCAGGCAGCAAATTTGCTAGGCAGCGAGCATGCTCACTGTGTCCGCGTGAAGCATCCTGGTTAGAAATGCCGTTCACGACGCAGTTTAAGGGAGTGACCTCTGCACGGCAGTCGTGTCACATGGCGTTAAACCATCGCGGGAACAAAAGTTTTGTCAAGCAGCCACGCAGTACCACAAGAGCTACTGCTCGGGAGAAGACCTCCTCCATGCCGTCGGTAATCTGCTGTGATTGGCATTCATCAATCTGACGTGAATTGCAGATGTAGCCCACATAACATGCTTGTGAGGCAGCTCACTCGCTGCTCCAAGTAGGAAGCAACATTTTTTATGTCTTGGGAAATCACGTTAGAAAAAACTGTCCAACTTGTTGGCCAAGCTCGTGTTGATCAAGCTTTTTTTTGCTTGGTTGCGACCGTGCCTACTTACTCTCAATTGTGACAATTGCGACAATCCCGGCTAAATAAAGAATAAATGAATAAACATCCATGCATTTTGTAATAGAAACATTTTCAACATAAAGCCAGTGCTGGGAAAGTTACTTTGAAAGGGGTAACTAATTATAAGTATCAGTTACTTTTCCAAAAAGTAATTGCGTTAGTAACTGCGTTACTTCACCACAAAGTAACTTGTTACCAGGATTTTTTTTTTTTTGTGATACTTTTTTTTGCTTAAAATGACAAAGAAACGAAAGAACAGTTAAATTGGGTTTTCATCCTTGTTCTGTGATGTTATTTTGGCTGTGATGTTGTTTTTGCTTAAGATACTGCTATCAAATATCTTCATGACCTAAGCCTATTATCAGTAATGAATGTTAATCCAGTTCTTCACAACGTATTTAGGGATGTGCTTATTTCTCTTCCATGAGATGATTTTTTTTTTGCAACAAGAGCCCTTAATAACTCCGACCCCACAGTGGATAGGGGAGACATGTTTTCAAACACATAGGCCTACCTGGCAACTATTTTGTTGAGCTCACTCGTGTCCCGAGAAATCAGGTTTGGCTTGCCTTCGTCTCCCTCTTTGCTAGAGCTGTAACTAGCTGCACGGGGGTGTGCCACCATGCGAAGTTGAGAGGTGCTTAGTGAAATTAGAGTCGTTCGTTACGGTCATGACTTTGTTTCCAATGCACTGTATACTTTGGATATAAACATTATTGCATTTGATTTGACTGCAACTAGCACAAAATGATTCCGGTATTTACCATTGGAACATGCAACCTCGCGGCTTTACTGCCGTTGTATCTTCTATACTTTATGCGCTCCCTGCTCTGTGTGCAGAATGACTTGTGTTTACGCGCGTGGGAGCAAGATAGCCAACACTCCGCCCACTTCACTTTTTTTAGCAAATCACATTTAGCTATTTTGTTCTCATGCATGCAAAGGGTGAATGTGAGCATATAAAAAGCTGGCTTGGTACAGATTTATGTGGCGTTGCCATTTGCTCCTTGATTTTGTCAGCTGCCAGTTCACACTGGCGTTGCAATTCATAAAATTGTAGTGCGCAATGTTACCTCCTGAGTAACGGCAACGGCGTTACAGTTATGGATAAAGTAATTAAGTGATTATCCCGTTACTTAAAATGAGGCTCCGTTAGTAACGCCGTTATACTCTAACGCCGTTACTCCCAGCACTGCAAAAAACAGATTTGGTTAGTAACTATTCTTTTCAGGCCCTACCGTGGCTTAATGGTAGGGCACTCGTCTACTCCTTGATTGACCTGGGTTCAATTCCCAGCTTGGGTCCTTTGCCGGCCCTTCCCGTCTCTCTCTCCCAACTCACCTCCTGCCTCTGCTTCACTGTCCTGTCATATGAAAAACCAATAAAGGCTTGTAAAGCCTCCAAAAAATACTTACCTATTCTTTTCAACCTCACCTCTATGCATTCTAATTTCATATTTTTTTACAACCACTAGAGTACTCTCTCTCCCAATGGCCTCCCGCCTGCTCATTATTTCCCTGTCCGATGTGTGGCCTTGGATCTAAATAACCCGCTGACCTTATTTCAGGTTTTACTGGCCGCTCCTATGAACATT
Source organism: Engraulis encrasicolus (assembly GCF_034702125.1). NCBI lineage: Eukaryota > Metazoa > Chordata > Actinopteri > Clupeiformes > Engraulidae > Engraulis > Engraulis encrasicolus. The sequence continues at coordinate 17,142,889 of NC_085868.1, read as the reverse complement.
TTATGATGCGGCGTACTGTCCAGCAGACAGATGCCAGGCCCTGCATTATTGATGCCCCCTTAAAAGCCAACACACACACACAAACACACACACACACACACACACACACACACACACACACACACACACACACACACACACACACACACACACACACACACACACACACACACACACACACACACACACACACACACACACACACACACGAGTCACAACCACAGCAGACACCACATCACCACGGCCAAGACCTTGGTCATTGTAGGGGAATTGCGATACCATCTGTGAGCAGTTGCTAAAACCTCCTGTCCATAAGCCGTGTTTAAATTGCTATTGATCATTAGAGCTTGCATGTGTAACCGTAGATGTGTTTGCTCTGTGTGTGTGTGTCTGTCTGTGCGTCCATGTGTATCTGACTTGTGATTTTAAAGGCTGACAGACAGACAGACAGAGACTTCTTTCACCTCATTGGGAAGCAAGGGCAGTGTCCAGTTTACACACTCAGACTCAAACAGACACACACACACAAACAACTAATTAATCTCATTGCGACGCCCTATTCCAGTCTGAGGCAGTTGAAAGAATAAATAGTATGTGACATGAAATTCAACAATGCTGGCAAAAGAGAGATGGCTATACAAACCCAAACTTTTATTGTTGTTATTTTTGTATTCAGCACAGGTCTGTTTTATTTCTTCAGGCTGTATCCCTCAAACGTTTGAACAGGAAAGAACTGCCAATGCCCCTCTCAGGAGCCAGCCACACGATGGTCTGAATGGCTGAAATCAAATATTATAAATTATTATTAAAATATATGGCTGTGTATTTTTGTATGTGTGACAGTGAAAGATAGGGATAGTACAATACGTACATTTTTTTTTTTTTAATGTTGCTTTTTTTAATAAGTGTGTCTGTGACCGAGCTACACAGTCTCCAGTGTGTGTGTGTGTGTGTGTGCGTGTGTTAAATTGATGTGTCACGTCCTCCTGGAGTGCAACAGCTGGTCCCACATCACATCAGTCCAGATGTCCAGCTTCCTGAAGCAGCATAATTAGGTCATCCAGCACACTCATATGCATATTCCCATAATCTGCAGCCTATACACACTAGAGAGGAGAGAGAGACAGAGAGAGAGAGACAGAGACAGAGACAGAGAGAGAGAGAGAGAGAGACAGAGACAGAGACAGAGAGGGAAAAAGGAGAAGAAGGAGGAGATGGGGGAGCAAAATGAGGAAGATGGAGGATGAGAAAGAACAAGAAACAAGAGGACGGAGGATGAAGAAGGAGGGCAGTTGTAGGCGGGGGGGGGGGGAGGGTAGGCTGGTACAACAGGACAAAAGAAAAAGGAAAACTAGAAAAAAAATATGGAGGATATGGAGAGAAGAAGGTGGAGAAGGAATATGAAAGGAAGACGGAAAGTAGGAGACACAAGATGGAGGAAGGGAGTTAAAATAAAGAAAAGATGGAAGAAAAATATGAAACAAAAAGACTTGTGAGCATCCAGGTTGTGAAATGAACCCACTGACCTTCACAAGTCAGTAGCCTTCTTCTGCGTAGAACCATTGGCATACTAATTTGGATTATACACTGGTGAATTCCCTCCCATCATCCTATCATCACTCCTTCAGACTACTATCCCTAAAATATTTGATACATGCTGCAGCGTCATAACATTTAAAAGAAATTGAAGGAGAGAGGCAGAGGCTATTTGGCCGGTTTTTCTGTCGTTTTAAAGCGATACTCTCACATTTTTGGAATTAAGCCCATTTTTCCACCTCTCTCGGAGTTTAATAAATCATTTTGACCTCTCTTCCATTAATCCAGACGCTCCCTGTCTCTGGGGGCGCAACTTGTTTGCACGTTGCATTGGTAAACAAAAGGACAAGACAAAGTAGAATAGTTAACATTTTTTTTCAAAACAGTGGATGGACGGTACTCTAAACAAACGGTACTCAAAACGGTACTCTAAATAAACGACAGCAGACAAGGATATGATGATGACGGCAGATACCATCACAGCTTCCAGGGTGCTTACCAAAGGATTGGAGCAAAGGACTAAAGGCCAATTTATACTTATTGGCGCTGACGGTTGCAGAGCCTGTGCAACCGTCTGTGCGCGACCACACCCCCCGCGCAGAGGCTCTGCAACCGTCGTCGCGCGCCTCAAAAAAATCCTGACTACGCGACAGACGGTTGCGAAGGTCGCAGAGAAAAGGCGCTGTGATTGGTCGTCTCGATACTTCCTTCTTCTCGTGGCGGCACAGTTCTCCGGTAGTTTACGAGAGCCAAACTGTCAATATTCTGTGGAATACGAACACTTTCTTTCTAGTCTGTGTAAATAAATGAAGCTACAATGACTGAATTAGTAAGTAGCAAACAAACACTACATCAGTTTAGCACTCGCAGCACAATGCCTGCAGTCTGACTACTGTACTGTAGCCTTGTAGCTATGTAGCCAAATGTAGCTAACGACATGACACCTCGTGCGCAGATCTATAACATCAACAGTGGTTAGCGACCGTAAGCAACAGGCGCCGTTGCTGAACTATAATCTGCCCTTAATATGTAGGCTCCCTAAGAAAGGAGACAGAAAGAATTGCGACAACTGGAGAGGTATAACACTTTTGTCCATCCCTAGCAAGATCTTCTGCAGAATACTTGTGGAGAGACTTGATAGTGCCATAGATGGCAAACTAAGAGAGGAACAGGGAGGATTTCGTAAAGGTCGAGGATGTATCGATCAGATCTTCACTTTGCGCATCATCGAGCAGTGCATTGAGTGGAACACACCATTATACATTAACTTCATTGACTTCAAAAAGGCGTTTGACAGTGTCCATCGAGAGAGCCTATGGAAAATCCTAAGAACATATGGAATACCTGCCAAAATAGTCAACATCATCAAAATGTTCTATGAACACTTTGAATGCAGTGTCATCTTGGAAACACCCTGACTGAGCCATTTCCTGTCAAATCTGGAGTCAGACAGGGCTGCGTCCTCTCTCCCATCCTGTTCCTCATCACCATCGACTGGGTAATGCGACAAACAAGGCTGTCCTGCTGTATGGCTCTGAGTGCTGGAGAGCAACAAAGCAAGACATGCAAAAGATTGATGTCTTCCATAACAACTGCCTCCGTAAAATCTGTAACATCTTTTGGCCAAACAAGATCTCAAATGAAGAACTTTACAAGAGGACAGGCAGCTCACATACGTCTCTTGAAATTCAGAAACGTAGACTACGATGGCTCGGCCATGTATTCAGAATGCCGAATGAAAGAACACCAAAAGTCGCCCTGAGATGGACCCCGGTCGGGAAAAGAAAGAGGGGAAGGCCAAAGAACACCTGGCGAAGGACCGTGATGACAGAGCTAAAGGGGATGGGGCTGTCCTGGGATGGCGCACAGGCCAAAGCACGAGACAGGGTTCAGTGGCAGTGTATGATTGCGGCCTTATGTCCCAGCCGGGACGAAGAGGATAAGTAAAAGTAAGTAAGACGAGGATATGATACATTGAGCCTACAGTAAAGTTTCTGTGTCTTCTTTGAATCCAAAGTAGACTCAAGTCTCTGATGGAAATCTTTGGCAAATGGCACCAACAACACACGACGGCAATGGCTTTTCTCCCTTCAGTGCCCATTCCATTACAATCCTGTATGACACCAATCTGAATTGACTGGGGGAGAAAGGATAAAATTAATAGCATACCTCTTTTATCAGAGACACAATATTCCTAGGAATCTGTCATTAATTCTCACTTGCATAAGTGAACGAAATAAAATAATGTAGCCTACAAACTCCTACTTCGTTTGTAAAAAGAGCATTTACAAGGCTATAGCCTATGTTAACCATGATTGCCCAGTCCTCCCGTTTTCATAACAAAGTACAAGGTAGCAGACAGTTACACATTTTTAGATTAGGCATATGCTATTGCAATAAATGCATAACTCACTCGACAGATAGTTGTCCATCAGGCCCATCAGGATTGGACGTCTGGCCCAGTTCACTTTGTCGCATCGGAAAAAGAAATCCACTACGGCAGGATGAAAAGCATGGCAATTAAGTTTGGATTGGCACAAACGCAGGTAGAATCATCTGGTTGCTCATAGATGGTAAAACCATGTCCCACTCCAGGCAACAAAACGACTCCATCTCCGTGGGCACCCTCCACAGAGCCACCACCAATTGGAGTCGCATCTTGACTGCTCTGTCTGTTCCGCTGCCTGATCAGTTTGCTTCTCTCTTTCTTCAGCGTTGCTCGATTTCCTCCTGTGTATATTCCGGTTTGTAGAGATATGGCTCCGGATCAATATCAGGGAACAGGTAAACCTCTTAATCTTCCATTGTAAAACAGATGCATGTAACACCACCAACAACAGGACTGATCAGGGGAACATTTCTCGAAAGCGTAGTTGTTAGCAGTTAGCAACTTGGGTAGTTTCCAATTGGAAATTGCATTGCAATAAACAAAGTAGCTAACAAAGTTAGCAACTACGCTTTTGAGAAATCCACCCCTGTTTTGGAAGCTCTATTCTCTTCTACTTCAGGAACTTCTGGAATTATAAGGGAACTATAGTGTTGTTGTTGCATATTATTGCGCGGCCGTTACCTGACTACACCTTTGCTGCCTTCGTTGATCATTACGCCGGCTCAAGAATATAGTCTTTGCTTAAACCATCCTCGTTAATCGCCTCGTTCCAGTTGTTGTTAATATCATTGTACCTTTCACGTTCAGAAGAGACAGAGTTTAAATAGTGAAGATGTGGGTAGTCCTACAAAATGTTCAACTGCTGGGCTATCGGGCATTAAGCTAAGTGGTCTTGTCTGGATTCAGGAGTTGCAAATAAACATGCAAACAAGCTGAGCCGCCAAACACAGGGAGCGGCTGGATCAACGGGAGAGAGGTAAAAATCATTTATTTAACTCAGGGACAGTGAGAGGTGGAAAATGGGCTTAACTAAAAATGGGACAGTATCGCCCATAGAAATCAATACAATTTGTTGAAATTGGGTGGAATGTAGTACCTCCAGGTGGTTTTTGATTACACACATCTGGCAACAATAGAGAGAGAATGTATGCATCTGTGGGCACGTAAGTGCTGGTGTCTGTATGTGTTTATATGTTTTATTCCTCTAAATGAGAGAGAGAGAGAGAGAGAGAGAGAGAGAGAGAGAGAGAGAGAGAGAGAGAGAGAGAGAGAGAGAGAGAAAATTGCACCCACACATACATGTGTGTTTGTAACTTTACCGAATGCTGATTGTACATTCAGTTGCACTTATATACAGTATTCTCTTTAATGGCTGCAATAGGCCCTGGGATACTGCTTGAAATCTATAGGATATTTATGGACGTTATCCACAACCTGTGCTGAATATCAGACTGTGCTTATAAACAGGGTGACAATCCTTGCTGCAATCTTCAAAACAGTTGAATCTGTAATAGGTCAACAGTGCTAATATTACATGGTTGATAGAGCAGCCTATGATCCCCTGTGTTGGACCAGACCCCAGTCTCTGACAATCTGACAATCTCACAATTAAAGAGACAGGAACACTTTCAGGCCCAGGCCCACATACTAAGATGCTCTCACTTTTACTCTTATAATATCTATCGCTATCTCTGCCCTACTTCCCCCAAACCTCTCTTTCATGCTCTGACGCAACCAGTCTTTCATTCTTTTTTCTTTTGCACTGATCTCTGTTCTTCACACACTGACAAACAGAAGGAATGACAGTGAGAGACAGGCCAGACTGACAGACAAAGGGTGAATCCGGGTCAAGAAGACTTCAAGACCAATCTTCCCTTTTAAATGTAATCTGTAACTTCAGTTTGAAAGGCGCTTCCCAGGTTTATGTCCAATACGACCATATTCACAAGGGCTTTACTTTCATCTGTTGTGGAGAATCTTGAATGGCAAGAGTGAGTGATTGACTAACTTTGACCCTGATTCAGGCAGAGGAGCACAACAGTAAAAGTCTTGGCTGTGCTCTCCCTGGGTGACTGTCTCGTTAGCCAAGGCAGAGATTGAAGGAAAGATCGTCTGAGCCACGAGTGTGTGTGTGTGTATGTGTGTCGGGAGTAAGGGTATCACCTCTGCGTGTTGGAAGGCTGCTTTTAAGAGCATATCAGCTGATAAATATTCCTGTCTCTCCTCCATGTAGCTCGTCCCACCTCCCACAGAGACGGCAATCACTTTAAGGCACACACACGCACGCGCACGCACACACACACACACACATTCTCTTCCTCTCTCTGGCTGCGTTCGTGATGGTGCATTGCTGCGCAGGCTGCACAGCACGCATGCACTAGGGTTTAATATTTTCCCCGAAAATGGCATGAATCAAATCCCGGGATCGGACGACCCATTTCCCGGGAATCCCAAACTGGCATTTTGTATCAAGTTGTTACTGTTTGTATCATTATTGGGAGAAAAGAATTAAGATTAAGCTCTACTATCCACCAACACAATAATAATGAAGTGTAAGATGATAGCCTGTGCGCAGCATGCAGCGCTTATCAATGACGGGTGGATTGTTGGTGACAGTGTGTACCCGTCTCTCTTCAGCGCTGACCTGAGATAATCACATTTGGCTATGCCATTAAATGTGAAACCATCAAAGGCTGCCATTTCAGCTAAAATTTCGCAGAGCGACTTGCTTTGGCTAAAGTAGCATTGAAGTGTTCTAGCACATTTTGTATTTGAAGCTTTCGGTTCGTCAGGATGTTTATCATGTGTCTCTAAATGTCGTCGTAGTCCGCTTGTTGACCCACCGGAACATGTTATAATTCGCTCACACAAAGTGCATTTCGCACTGTCATTGTCCAATTTCAGAAAATGCCTCCAGGCAAAACTGGCAGCAGACCCAGACATTGCTGAAATGGGCCTGTACTGCTGCTGCTTAAGTGAGCCTGAAGTGTTACCGCTGCTAGATGGCACTGTTGCTTACTGTTGCTAGGACAACAAATAGACACGCACTTAATTTTTTTCCCCCCGGTTTCCCGTCATGGCTTTCCCGGGAAACGGGAAATTGTTTTGATCAGATTTCCCGGGAATCCCGGGTCCCGGGATTAAACCCTAGCATGCACACTGCAACCCACGTGAAGCATTCTGGTTAGAAATTGTGTCCACAATGTGGCTTTTGGGAGCGACTTCTGCTCCACAGTTATGTCATTGCGGGAACAGATTTTGTGCTGCACAGCCGGGCAGTCACTCAACTCTCACTGCGATGGCATGGGACCTCCTCCATGATGCCAGAAATAAGTTCAACTAAATAAAGATAAGGGACGGTGATCACAGTTCCATATATCAGTAGTGAAATTAAGAGCATTTGCACTCTCCACTTGTTTGCCGATGTAATGTCTAACATCTTTATGAATTTGGGGGATAGTTTTCTCAAGGATGTAATGACGGCTGGGCATGTTGTACTGTGGTTCCAGGTGTTCGATGGTGCCGCTACATCCCACTTCACTCACAAGAGATAATAGGCTCGTTCGTGATGAAGCAGTGCTGCTTTTGCCAAGCAGCGAGCATGCGCGCTTTGCCAGTTTGATGCATTGTGGTTAGAAAATTCCCACTGCCTAGCAAAAGCAGCACTGCTTCGTCACAAATGAGCCTAATGGCCCGTCATCCAGAATTATTTTCTCAGCAGTGACTCCCTGTTATTCCCTGGGCTTTAGCACTGTTCAGTGGCAGTATGTAACGCTTTGCAAACGTTTCTGCCAGAGTTAGTTGTGTTGGACCTTTCTTTTTCTTGTCTTCGGTTTTCTTTAGAAACTCTTCATATTTCTGTTAAGGTAGGCTAGGGGGCTGTCCACGTTGTGCTTGAGGATGGACATGTGGCACCCGTCAACTGCACAGGTCGTGTGGGGAAAGCTCAAAGGCTTCCCCCACTGCAACCTAGTACACCTGTTGTTCAAGTCTCGCTTGAGTCTCCCGGTATTGGCTTGTCCAACCTCAATACGGACCATTTAACCCTGCATTTTTTAGAACAAGCAGATCTCGCCGTGATTAAGAGAAAAGATTTGTGGTTGCAAACACTCTATACATGGGGTTACAGTTTGTAAACAATCCCTGGCTGTGCACTGTTCAACCTCTGATTGTTAGGAACTGCTGTCGGTCAAAAAAAATGAGCTCACGTCATTGTCTGCTTAGCATATTGCCCCTCCTCACAACACAAATGTTTGTAAACGAAAAACCTATGTATCGATCACAGCTCCTCTTGTCTTCCTCTTATGTCTTCTTTGCTTTACTTCAATTTCATGACTTGTTATTGGTCGAGGGCAACAACACGTAAATCACTCGCACACACATTGACATGCATATGGAGTATATGCAATTCTTCATCAGAAAAGTAATGACTTCTTTGAATGGGTTGTCTCTTGCGTAATTGTTTTGCTTTGTTAGGACAAATTAGGGTTCAACGTGTCGATATGCCACAGACATAGCGAGACAAATATGGGATTGATGTATGTGTTTCATAAAAAAACCCAGGAAACAAAACACAACATAACACAAACTTGCTGAATAAAGTTGGAAGTAATTTACGTTTGATCTCTCTCTCTCTCTCTCTGCCTTGTTGCCCCATCATTATAAGTAATTCATCAGTGCGGCTACACAGCTTGAATAAACAGTGGCTTGGCCTCTGCTGTGGTAACATATTGCCCGTGCTTGCGGGACTCTGAGCTCAAGTGCATTATGTTTATTTTATGACACCCTATGCGCTGTTGTTTCTTGCTGTGCGGCCCATCCCATCCCTCAACCCACTAAAAACACCCACTGTGTGACGGAAAACATTCGGGAACCAGAATCTGGGAACGTTAAACAAACACCAGACGCCACCCCTCTCACACTGTAGCAGACACAGACACACAAATAAACACACTCACACACATGAAAACAAACAAGCTCTCACCTCACACAGAGTGAGGCCACCTGTGAATTATAGCAGCTGTGGCATCAACCATGACAATGTGCATATCTCAGCACCGCACACACACACACACACACCCCAACCCCCCCCGCAGCCTAATTGCTAGTTAATGGACTAGCAGCACGGGGCAGCTTTTCACCCTCTTTGGAGAGCTGCTGCAGTATATATCCTGGCTGATATGTGGCGCGGCCCTGCAGGAGGTCTTAAATGGATGGATGGGAGGATGGATGGGGTGAGAAGGTCGAGGGATGGAGGATAGGGGGAAGAGAGGATGGCAAGATTGAGTGATGGAGGGATGGAGAGATGGTAAATAGACAGCATATATAAATATAGCACCTAGCCCTCAAAGTGCTTTACACTGAATGCCTCACATTCACCCATTCATTCTCACACCGGTGCCAGCGGCTGCCATGCAGGGTACCACCCTGCCACCAGGAACAATTTGGTGTTAAGTATCTTGCACATCAATGGAGGTCAGTCAGATAGGCTCAAACCTGCAAACTTCTGGTTGCAGAACGGCTCCTCTACCACCATCGCTCAACCTATGGGTTGCCAAAGATCCACAGAGGCTCGTGGAGCGCTCTTGATTTTACTTTTAAATAAGCTTACCATATATATACCATGTTGAATAAATGACAAAGCATTTAACTAATACTGTATATGCATAAAAGCAACGAAATGTAAGTGTTACATTAAACATTTATTCTGACCAAAGGCCAATTGAAGAATAAAATAACTAAAATGAGTTTTTGCAGGAAACATGCATCATGTGACCTCCTACCGCTCGTTCGGGCACTCGCACAGCTGGGTCACCTAAGCTTACAATAGTAAAAACATGGGTCCCTGAAGAAAAAGTTTGGGAACCACTGAGATAGAAGGATGCAGGGGTGATAGTGAAAAAAAATCCTGAGCCTGAACTTTTTCCCCTGCTCTAACGACGACGACAAGATACTGCATAGTGACGTAACGTAGGCCTATATGACACATTATTCAAACATTTAATATCCTTTGTATGACCATTATTCAAGCCTGGTAGTAGGAGAAAACCCTGAACCTGTAACACTTTCTGAGATAAGAATAACCTAATGCCTAATTATTATCAATGTTTTTAACTTTTTATTTTTGCAAACTCTGTCAAGCCTGAAATCAGGCATGGAGCCTGAATACTATCACCCCTCAGGATGGCTCCCATAAAACCTGGTGCTGGTGCCTTGTGCAAGAGGTAAGCGCATGAGATGAGGATGCACACAGGGGGGCAGGATTTGGGTGGTTAGCTCCGCCGATTAGCAAGTCACCATTTTCGCATTTCCGACATCCACTTCGGTCATGATGATTGGTGGGTGCGCAACCTTTACAGGTCTGTGGTTGGGCACCTCCATGCATCCAATGCCCGTCTTCCATATAGCTTTCTGATTAACCGTAAATCAGACAATAACGTGGCACACAATTGGCTGAGTAAACTGTTGGCGGAAACGGCTCCATCTTTGAAGCTGAAAAATTTGTTCAATTTTGGCTGAATTCACTAGCTTAGCATTTCCCATTGAAATGACTGGAGGCGGGACTTATTCACTCTCTCCAGTTCTTATACTACCTCCATGGATGCACAGCAGTGTTGCCAAGTCCGCTTATTATACGCGACTTTGGGCTTCTTTTTTTGAGCAGTCGCTTTTAATTTTGTAAAGTCGCGGGTTGCGGTTTTTTGGGCTTGTTCTTTTCAAGGTTGGGCTTGCTGTTTTCTCCTGCTCTGGTGGTGATTTGAATGTGTTTCTCAATGGCAACTCGTTTTTTCTCACTCATCCTTACAAGTGACCCTGCTACAATATTGTTTACTCCCACTTTCTGTGGTCACTTGTGGGGATTTTAGCAGCCACGCAGATCCCCCTAATGAGCAAGGTCTTCCCTGACCAGGCACGCGACTGACAACCCACCCTTTCTGTCGCTTCTTTTGGGCTTGTTTTCACGACGCCCCTCAGTCGCTTCTTTTGGGCTTGTTTTTAGGGCGTCAGCCGCTTATTTGTCGTAGAAAATCTGGCAACACTGATGCACAGATGGGAGAAATTGCTTCTATGGAACTTGGTTTGTAATGTTACTGCTGTAGCTGAGTCATGAGGACAGGTGAAAGGAGGGAAGGAGAAGGAACCTTAGGGTTGGGGAGGATGTGATGGATAGGGGAATTCAAGTTTTGGCAAAGGACGCACTCAACTTCTTGGAAAAAACGAAAGTCTTTGGGTGCGCGATAAAATGTATCAACTTCAGGAAGAAAAATCCGCACTCACAAACTGCGTCTCATTATTTAATTACCACCATGTCCAAAAAGCAAACGCGTTTCGGCTATCAAGCCTTCATCAGTGCGTGGTGATGAAGGCTTGATAGCCGAAACGCGTTTGCTTTTTGGACATGGTGATAATATAAATAAATAATGAGACACAGTTTGTGAGTGCAGATTTCTCTTCCTTAAATGGATAGGGGAATAAAATAATGGAGGGATAAATGGGAAGATGGCACAATAGAGCGATGGAACTTGGGTAAAGGGATGGCTCCCACTGTGTGCTTTCTAATACTGCAGCTCAAGCTGAGTCATGTGTAGAGCTGAGGGAAGGAGGGATAATGAGGAATGGAGAGCTAGAAGGATGAAGGGATAGAGAGAAGAAAGCATAGAAAAATGGCTTCCACTAAACCTGGTGCTGGTGCTGAGGCTGATTTGTGTGGAGAACTGAATGGAGGGAGAGAGCGATAGAGGGATGGGAAGATGGAAGGCTGGAGAGATGACTCCCCCTGTGCCTGTTCTGTGTGGGCCCTTGTGGAAGAGTGATATGGAGGGAAAGGGGTATAGAGGGATGTGGAGATGGAGGAATGGGAGGATGAAGAGATAGAAGGATGAAGGGATGAATCCTGATGTGCCCGGAGCAGGTGCTGAGGCTGAGAGCTGAATCCTGTGGGTCCTGGTGGTAGAGCTGAGTAATATAGAGGTGAATGGAGGGAAAGGGGGACAGAGGGATGGGAAGATGGACAGATGGAGAGACGAAATGATGAAGGGATGAATCCTGCTGTGTCTGGAGCTGGTGCCGAGACTGAGTCGTGTGGAGAGCTGGATCCTGTGTGGGCCCTGGTGGTAGAGGTGAATGGAGGGAAAGAGAGATGGAGGGATGAAAGGATGAAGGGATGACTCCCACTGTGCCAGGAGCTGGTGCTGAGGCTGAGCATTGTGGAGAGCTGGATCCTGTGGGGCCCTGTTGGTAGACCTGAAAGGGGGAAAGGGGGGTGGGGGAGAGCTGGATCCTGTGGGGCCTGGTGGTAGAGGTGACTGGAGGGAAAGGGGGATGGGGGTGGGGGAGAGCTGGATCCTGTGGGGCCTGGTGGTAGAGGTGACTGGAGGGAAAGGGGGATGGGGGGTGGGGGAGAGCTGGATCCTGTGGGGCCTGCCCCTGCTGACGACTCAGGCGGCCCTCAGCTCCTTATCAGACGCTAACCAGGGAGGAGCCATCTGCCTCTGAGGGGAGGCTCTCCTCATCAGTCCAACAAGTCTGTGTGTGTGTAATCCCCCCCACTGTCTTGACCGTTCTCTGACCACTGACATCATAGTCATCCTCATCTTCATCCTCATAATCATTACCTACGAGTTCCTGAGGAATCTCACATTTCGTTGCTTTTCTACCATTCATGTGTTTGTTTACTGTTTTTGCTATCTTTAAATTACAAAGACAAACTTTGCCTATCTGGCGTTTGAATCACAAGGCCGCGCAGCGGGACAATACCCTCTGTGCGAAGACGCCAGCTGTTCAAACTCGCCCCCTCCGGGAGGGGAAACTCGACCCTCTCAGGTGAGGGAGGCATCCAGCGGTTGCGCGTGCACAGGAATACCACGTGCCCAGGAGAGACGTGGGCCAGATGTATTAATATGTGTGGTTTAAACGCATAATATGATGTATTGAGAATTCCATTATGTGTTTGGTATCAATCTGATGGTCGTGATGCGAGTGGTGGCAAGGTCTTGGTTTTGAAACGGTCTTTAGGCAAATTATTAAAGATTTAGAATCATAGGGGTTCAATGGGAAGTCGGGCAAAGGCCGACCCCTCGAAATTACAATAACCCTGCCCAACGAAATATTCGTAGCTCATTGGTTACCTGACCAAGGTGTCCCACGTGACAAATATGCATTTAAGATGGAAGTAACATATTACGAGAGGTAACTGTATTCAGGACCTCCTCAGATATCTCGTCTGTGTAGCCCATTCTTCCTTGTTCAGGTATGCATTGATTTCTTTCAACATTGTATTCTGTCGTAGTCGTATTGTTGACAAAGTAGATCTTGTCTTATAATAAAACTTTCATAAAAATATGGGGAAGAATTCCGTTTGGTCTATTCATATGTTTATTGATCTGGTTAAGTAGGCAGTAAGGTTTATTCGCTGTGGATGGAGCGAGGCACACATACTTTGGACTAACCGAAATTTAGATCCGACGTCAATGGTGTTTACCTAGGTTGAGATATGTTATGAGAACCGAGACAAGTGCGGGGTGACTTTATCTTCCGTTTGCCGTGTACCCATAACCTGTTAACCTGAGGCAGTCGATCGGGTGCGGGATGTGGAGACACCTCTCTCGGCAGATACGGTACCTTCTCGGCATCATAAACCCCTGCCTCATCTCTTAACGACTTACATGCAGTTAGGACCCCCAAATAAACAATAGTCGCGCGCTGGGAGGTACCGATGTAATAAATTGCTTAACTAGCTGAACCCAGACATAACAGAGATTGGTAGACTAATCAATTTTAACAATAATGTAGTAATTAAGTACAAATACATAATTACATAGGAACTAGAGAGATCCTACGGCTGGGACTCTAATAATTGCGGTATTGGATAATAGGTTAATGAAATCTTTTCTACAGTCCAGAGCGGAAGCGGTCCCAGGGCCTTGAATTCCGTCGTTGGGTTTTTGGCCTTATTACATCTGTGTGCTTCTCCTTCTCTCACACTCTTTATCTCCCTCTCTCTCTAGATCTCTTCCTCTCAGAGGATGCTCTGCTTCTCTCTTTCTCCTTTCCCCCCCGTCTAGATCTCTTTTTTACTTTGTCCCTCTAACTCACTCTTTTCTCTCTCTCTCTGAAAACTCTGCAATTCTAGCCCTTTCTCTCTGGCATTCCATCTCTCTGTCAATCTCTTCATCTTAATTTGGCTTCTTTCTTTTTTGTTTCTTCTCTCTCTTTCTGTCTTCATGAGTCTCTCTCTCGTTTTCACACGGTTTTCTTGTCTTTTCTTTCTCCCTCTCTTTTAAATCACTTTTGGAAGACACTCCCTCCCTCCATAGGATAGCATCGCGCCCAAAGGAGGCTTAGCAGCAGGTGTCTGGCTCCTCTGACGGATGAGATCCTGAGAAAGTGACTTTTAATGACTTTGAGGGCTGCGGTTAATCAGCGGGCCCATCCGTCGCTCTGAGTCAGCGGTAGGCACGCACACGCACGCACACACACAGAGCAAACAGACAAAGCCAAAAGCAAATAAACAATCAATACTGCATGCCTGGATGGAAACACACACATACACAAACACTAATGAGACACAATTGTGCCACACGCCAGTGCATGTGTCATAGGACCTGCCTTTACAGAATCCCAGTGAACATTAGGTCTGTGACAATATTGTATCAAACCTGTCTCGTGGTGTATTGTGATATGAGATGTGCTATTTTTAAAATATTTTAACAATTTCAAAAATCGTGGGTTGTATCGAATTGTGGGTCAAAAATTGGGATACAAACGAAATCGTCAGTTGGGTGTATCTTTACAGACCTGGTGATCATGCATGGCTACACTGACAAAATAGCACATGCAATGCAACTTTTGCGTCCTATTTGTGTTAGCATTGCAATCCACCTAAAAGGTCCTCATAAAGTGTGTACGTACACGCACAGACATCCCTTCAGCATCCCAAATCTGTTTAATTAATTAAGAATACAAATTACCACTTTGTAAGTTGATGTAATCGATAGCAAAGTCAATCCGCAGATCAAAAGTGTTATTTCATTACATTATTACATTACATTATATTGCATTTGGCAGACGCTTTATAACCAAAGCGACTTTCAAAAGAGGACATATTCAAGCCAACATCACAAGCAAATACAATGTGCACAGGAGATATACAGAACAATAAGTGCAGTTGCAGAGGGGTTAGTTTTTTTTTTTTTTTTTAATTAAAGAGTAAATAACGAGTACACACACACAAACTAACTAAACTAAACATCATGTCAGGAGTCTGCCCTGGGGCAAGGCCAGTTCAAGCATTAGTCTAGTAGATTCTCTCGAAAGAGGAAGGTCTTCAGTTGTTTCTTGAAGGCTGCAAGAGATGTGCTTAGTCTTGCTGCCTCTGGGAGACCGTTCCACCACTTGGGTACCACAACGGAGAACAATCTTGACTGGGAGTACCTAGAGCGACTGGATGGCAGAGCCAGACGGCTTGTGCTGGATGAGCGCAGTTCTCTTCCAGTAACATAGGGCGTTAGTAGGTCCTTCAGATACGTTGGGGCCGTTCCTGTGATGGTTTTGTAGGCAAGGGTCAATGCCTTGTGCTTGATCCGGGCGGCGATCGGTAACCAGTGCAACTCAATAAATAGAGGAGTAACATGGGTCCTTTTGGGTTGATTGAATATCAACCGTGCCGCCGCATTCTGGATCATCTGCAGAGGCTTTAGCGCAAAAGCAGGTAGGCCTGTCATGAGTGAGTTGCAGTAGTCAACGCGGGACAGGACAGTGGCCTGCACCAGTCGTTGTGTAGAATATTGTGTCAGCACAGGTCTGGCATCAAGTGGCTGTTGTTAACCTCGTGAGACGCAGCCTTAAAATAATGAAGTGAAGTGGGCATCAACACTCACCTATGCCTACTAAAATAACTCACTGAGGATAAACAATTCAAAATCTCTTTTAGCCCACATTGCTGATCAACGACCGTGCCATTAATGGATATGTTAAATGTATTTTTTTTTCATCACGGTATTTGATTAAAGGGTACTATTTTCATTAGAGTTATTATGGCTCTTGTTGCTTCGTTAATTGTTTTTCAAAGGATTTCTGGCTTTCCCCCCTGCCTCAGGGTCACTGCATAGCTTTTTTGCTGATGAAATTGTGTAATTTATCATGGTGATGTAATGTTTACTACAGGGGATTAGGGGCAACAACTTTTGCCTCTAAATTCCTCCAAAAACAAAGTACCACAGTACAAACCAAAGATTAAAATAGGGGGAAAAACAAGTTGTGCCGTGACCTGGTTCGTGTACTTTGTCGTTCATTTGTTATTATATTTTGCCATCATGACACACACACACACACACCATGGTGAAAAAAAACCACATTTAACATATCCATTAATGCTGTGCTCGTTGATCAAATTTTTGGATTTTTATGCCTGGGACAATACATGTCACTCTGAAACAATTTATCATCACAACATATTTCACATACAGTACATTCACCGCCCACTTTAATAGGTACCCCTTTTGCCCTCAGAGCTGACTGAAAGGGATGGTTCAACGTAAAAGGACATCGCACAACTTCATTTCTCCCGGAGGTTTCCCAAATCACACGAAAGTATCATGAATGAGTTCTATACTGTAGTTAACATGAGAATTAAGGCCCCAATTGCAAAAAAACAACAACAGCATTTTCCTATAAGAATCCAGACGGCTTGGTGGATAAAGCTGTTGGTACTGGTATGGGAGTCTGGTGGTACAATGTAAAATCAACGGAACTATTTAATTCTGAAATAAAACCATCATGTAAACGTAGCCAGTATTGTTATTCAAATGCATCATGTACTGGACTGTACTCTGATATGTATGATATTATAACTTTTCACCATGATACATATTGCATAATGAGGTTACAGGGAATACTTTTTCCCCTTGATTAACATCCTATTATATATATTTGAAATGACATTGGGCCCATTGCCAGCAGTGATGCCTGAGATGAAATGGAGAATTCTACAATTCCATGACCCTAAGGTCAAACCTGAAGAAAAGAGAGAGAGGGGGATCTCTACTGGGCATGTAGATGTGACAAAACATCTCATAATTTAATTTAAGAGAAGAGCTTTTGCTGTCCTCTCCTCATAAGGTCAGCCATTTTACAATTGCAGGAGGTCACATTCAGAGAGCGACTTAATATGCATATTCTTTGAGAGCCTTCTATTAATATTTGACCTCTCTGGAAGACCTAGCATCTGATTAAAAGGAAAAAGGAAAATACAGACTTGCCATGGGAATAGCTTATCGTCAGTCTTCTTTTATTAATTTAATTCCAGATGACTTCAGCCTACTTTTGGTCAACGAAACTGTAGCCCCAGGCAAGCACCTAGAGATTGGAAGGACACTCAGGGGATCTCTGCTACATTAGCGAATGTCACCAGACCGACAGTCTCACATTTTTCACAATTCTGCAGCCGCTCTGCTCCCTCTATCTTTCTTTCTCATTTCTTTTCTCCTCCAGCTGGCCTAAGAAGGGAAAATGAATAGGTCATAATGAAAGGTTCCATAAGGCATCTCTCACCTTCAAGATATAGCAAATGTAGTCCTTTCTAAAGGCTGCGGAGGGACGTTAAGATGACAGTTTTCTCTTTTTTTCTTAACACATGGAATTCCACACTTCTTAGGGTTTTATTATGTTGACTTTTCAGTGCGTAATGTTGCTTCGACCAGCACAGCAACCCAGCGTCCTACCGTAAGGCCACAGCAGGGCCTACATGGACTTTTCCTGACCATCAATGTTTCACCCTCACTAATTTAATTGACGTTGTTAAAGTCATCGTATTGTTTGTTATTATCTGACAAAAATTAATCTCAAAGCTGGGGTTACTAAAAGTTAAGAAACTTTCACATATTGCACTGATTCAAGGAGTTTCTTGCTCTCCATGGATCCATACAGTCTTAAGTATCCATTTAGGCACTTATAGTTTCCAGAGTTCACCTTTCCAGTCATCACCGACTCTCTGTTAATGATCAGAGTATGGTGCTTGACAATTTTGATGTAAACACTGTCCCACTCCCTCTCATTTGGGAAGGTCTTAAAGTTGCAGCAAGAGACAACCTCTAGTGACCAGAGTGAAAACTTTGTGACCTGTTGTGGAGTGTGTGTGTGTGTGTGTGTGTGTGTGTGTGTGTGTGTGTGTGTGTGTGTGTGTGTGTGTGTGTGTGTGTGTGTTTGCGTGTTTGCAAGGCCACTAGAGAAGTAAATGAGACCGGGCCATAATGACCCAGGGATGCAGTAATAGCAATAATCAAAATGTCATTAGTTTCATAGTCACAGACACACACGTTCTGCAAGCAGACTTTTACACACACAAAATCTACACACTTGGCTAATGAACCGTCCCTGATTATGTTGTTAAAGTCTCCGCCCGTTTAGTGGCACTGCAGAAGAGGGGGATGCTCAGTAAACAATCCCAGGATGAGAAATCTCACCGTCAGTGAAATTTAGTATCGATTAGCAAGCCAGGGTACACAGAATGATGTGAATTATGAAATTGTTTTTATTAGTCACCATGTCTGTGATTGGGCTTTTTTTTCATACTAATTGGTCTTGAGACTACAGAATCAGATATTATTAAGCGGGCTTGCAGAGCAAGTCCCGCTTCTAGTAATCTCTAAGTACAGTTTATTATGCTTGCTTGATTCTCTTGTGCAGGTCAGTAAAAATAGAAACCGCTTCTCCTCCTAGGCCTTTTGGGATAGAGACACCGTTCAAACACTAAAACGACCGGCTCGGCTTGGAGATTTTTTTGGCCCAGCTAATAATCTTAATTAGCAATGTGGGTTAATATAAAGTTACAACATATTGATATATGGACAACAAAGGCGAGGCACATAGCCACTTAACGGTAGAAACGTTTCTAAAAATACGCTATTATTATTTATTTTAAGTAAGTGATCCAAGAGATCCGAGTGACCTGTTTAATCCGGATACCTTCCTTGGAATGATCCAATCAACCCGGACGCCCCAAAGATTCGGGTTAAGTACCTCAAGAAATGGGCAGTGCAATCTACTTTTCTGAGAACAGAGCTAATCTGCAGCCCTGCTTAACCGTGGGAAACGCTTCTGACTGCGGCGCAGAGTCAGAATTATGTGGAAAAACAATGAATTTGCATGTTTGAAAAAGTCGTTTAAGCATGATGCATCAAAAAGTCGCTAAAGGTGCTAGATTAGTTTTTTTTTTGTCGCCAGGGCCGTCAAAAAGTCGCTAATTTGGCAACACTGTCTCCGAGTTTATATTGCGGGTCTAAATGCATTTTTACGCCCGAAGAACAATTCCAGTAAACTATTTTGATGCAAAATTCACCTGGTCACTTGACTGGCAGTTTTCGTCCTGTAGATAAAAGTAGACATGCCCAGTGTTGCCAATTTAGCGACTTTTGGCCACCTCTGGCGACAAAAAAAAATATCATCTAGCGACTTAGTGACTTCAGCATGGTAGCATGCTACACGGATCTATTGACTTTCACTAGCTTAGCGACATGCTCCCTTTTTTCACTTGTCTTAAAGCAAGACAACGGCTTACATGAAAAATAAGACACTTTACCACCCTTATAAACCCTGGCCAACGAATTAAACTGTATTAAGCCCCAAAGTAGTGGCATACCATTTCAGGGGGAAATGGTATCACTGATCTATGATGATTTCTAGAGAGTGTAAAAACAGCTGATGATGCGACACACTCTACTTTTGAACCTTTCAAGAAGACGAGGGCTTGGGACACTTCAGACTAGGGATGCATTATGTATCGGCCGATATTTCACATTTCTCAACACATCGGGCCGATGGGTAAAACTGGGTCGATGTTAACGCCGATGTTTTTTTTAATGTTACAGTTCTAAAAGATTGGACTTGACGGTGACTGTCAATGTTTGTCTTCTAATTCGTCTCTATTTTTTATCTAATTTTATCACAGGGAGATAAAGTGTTTTTGAAAATAAGAGGACATTCAAAAAATGATGTTTGTTTGCATCATTGTCATCTCTTTAAAAAAATAGAAAAGAAAAACATCGGTATCGGTTAATATCGGTTGTCGTCCAAAACCGCAATAACGGATATCGGTATCGGCGGAAATTTTTGACATCGTGCATCCCTACTTCAGACCCTCAACATATTCGCCTACGAGGTAAGTGTGATGTCGTTTTTGAAATGTGGTATAACCGCCAACCCAGTTTGCCCCCAAGCTGACATGGCTAATGTGGTAAAATCAGACTCTCAAATCGTATCCTTTTGCTGTGATTTTGCACTAAAATGACTGCATTTCATCCCAAACACGCTAAAATGAGGCAAACTTGCTCCAACTCTGGATAAATCTAAACACACAGCCACTATTGTTTTTTGATGTCCTCCTACTCGTCAGCCAGAATGGCAAAGTATGTCCCTTCTGTCTTAAAGGGACACTGTGTGAGATTTTTATTTCCAGAATTCATGCTGCCCATTTACTAATGTTACCTTTTTCATGAATACTTACCACCACCATCAAATTCTAAGTATTCATTATGACTGGAAAAATGGCACTTTTCATACATGAAAAGGGGGATCTTCTCCATGGTCCGCCATTTTGAATTTCCAAAAATAGCCATTTTTAGCTGCAAAAATGACTCTACTTGGACCATACTAGAAAATATTTGTTTATTACTTAGAAAACTTTCATTTAAAGATCAAATTTGGCAATAGGCAGCCCAGTCTAATGAGCAGCATAGTTGCAGTACCCTTTTTGACCATTTCCTGCACATTGTCCCTTTAAGTTGGTCTTTGATGCGACGCAGGAGGAGGGTGGTTGCTGCATCCAATAACATCTGAATATCATGCTCCAACTCCGGAAAAATCCTTGTAACACACAGCCACTATTGTTTTTTGATGTCCTCCTACTCGTCAGCCAGAATGGCAAAGTATGTCCCTTCTGTCTTAAGTTGGTCTTTGATGCGACGCAGGAGGAGGGTGGTTGCTGCATCCAATAACATCTGAATATCATGTTGAGCATTTTTGACGTTGGCTGGGATCGTTTCCATGTGAGCTTGTATTTTCAGACTGTGGCGGCTAAGTATCTGATCAGTTCGAGGAAGTTTCCGACGTTTGTCGATTCCTCATCTTGGTTTTCCACACGTTAGCAACACATCCAAGACTACTTTTATGTGCGCGCGTTTTATTTCAATGATGTCCCCTTCCACGTTGTCTGGTGGTTTTACCAACATATTGAATACCATATTCAGTACCCACCAAAAGGTAAAGCATTTATGGTTTTTTTTAGTATTGCCCCCTCTTTTAAGTGCCTGCATTAAAAAGGCAATCACAGAATTTTTTTCCCCCTAGAAAGGGAGAAGAGTGACAGTGTATCCCTAAAAAAAGACAGATGTTTTAGTCATGTAATGTACTTTTTCCCCCCTTCTCAATGATTCATCCCAGATGCAGCAGTGAATGTAAAATAGAGGATTTGCCTGTTTGGATTGCTGATGGAATTTCTGGCAGATATCTATTTCCTCTGTTTACCACTTTGCATTCTAAAACAAATGTCCAATGCCAGCGAATATAAAGAAATCTACTTTTCATCTTGAGCGTTGTTCATGGAATATGGAATGAGTCAATATCTGTATTTTAATCATTATTTTTTTTCCAAGTATTGTCTGTGCTATGCACTGAATAAAAACAAAAATGAATTTAAAAAAGTATAAAACCCACTGCCAGCTTCCTTTATTGTTTCCACACCCTTTTTTGTACTGTACGTAGTTTATTTTGGGGATTAATCGGGATAATCCCGAAACCAAAAAGTCTCCTGCGGCGGGGCAGTGACGGGGACGTCTCCCCCAGCAGCTGATAGATGTCGTCCCTGCGGCTGTTTTCTGGGGGCTAGTTGTTATTCCCCCAGCTCCTGTCCTTCCTCGGCAGCCAGAGCCAAAAGCTTTCTCCGCCTCAGGAGGCGTACGGTCGACAACCCCATAAAGCCTCAGTATTCAACCTCCACTGGATAGATGGAAGTCTTCCAGCCCACCTCTCGGCACTCCGCAGCCAGGTCAGAGTACTAAGCCTTTTTTTCCGTTCAAAGGCTGCCTCTATCCCTTCCTCCGATGGTACAGTGAGTTCTAAGAGAGCTACCGCTCTTGCCTTTGCAGACCAAGCCACTATGTCTGGCCGGAGAGATGTGGTGGTGATCTCTGTGGGAAACTGAAGCTTTCTGTCCAAGCCACCCTTCATGCTCCACTCCTGGACTCCGTTTTTTGATTCTTGTCGTTGCTAACCGTCTTAAGTCGGTCTTAAGTCGGTCTTGAGTTGGTCGTAAGTTGCTCTTGAGTTGGTCTTAAGTTGCTCTTGAGTTGATCTTAAGTTGGTCTTCAGTTGGTCTTTAGACGCAAGACCGACCGAAGTCGCGACCAACCTTTGGACGTACGTACGTACGTTCTCAGACACGAGGAAGTCTTCGGAAATGCTTGGAGTGTCTCGCCTCAGCTCAGCTGCATTGGTTGCAATCAAAGTAGTGACGGCGTCATGATTCACGTGGCTGTCAGATACAATAGCCTAATTACAACGCTATCAAAGTCCATAAATCTTTGTCAATACAACCGTGCCCTCAAAACCATCCCTCTTCGACAGCAGAAACCAAATAATGCATTACATGTCACAATGTCTTATATTTTATTCCGGTTTTGCTAAATCAATTTACGATAAGTCTTCAGTAACTTCTCTCAGAAACCGGTGGTTGGTGGATGAGTGGTTGTCATGCCTTGCCGGAGGGTAATAGCAATGATTCTAGACCCGAAGGGATAAATGTATGCATGGACTTTTAAATCTCTAACATCCATAATATTCTCCTCTGAGTCCGCTTGAGTTCTAATTTTCACAATATGTTGTCGCAGTGGGAAACAAATACCCACGCGCGCACAACGTGGTCGGATTGCGCACACATTGTGAACATTTCTACTATGTCATTGTTGTCTATAGACTACGCTACACGAACTCCAACCCATCGCAACCCTGGGAAAAAAAATGCAGCTTAATGAAATAATGTGAGGATAGCCTACTCTGAAAGGCATGCGACATCACATTGGGATCATTTGAATCATTGCACATTTACTTAACGCGGCCCGCTGTCATATGCGCGAGGCAGAGGGTTGAGAATATGCACGTAGCGCGCACGCTACTGATATGTCGCGCTGTCTTTGGGTCTCTGTTTTGGGTCAGATATGTGTAACCTACGTTGTTACCCATGTCTCTACCTTGAAGTGACGAACTGGTTGCTTGGGGCTTTTTACGACGATGGAAGAAAGGAGGGACAGCTGTGAAGGTGGTTGCTGGAGAAAGCGCGGTCTTACTGTAGTTGAAGTAATTTTTAAAAAGGCTTCAACTGTGGATACCCCAAGGGATGCCTTCATTGCGCTCTTCAGTGCGAGAGGGCACCAAGTTAAGTCATTTCCCTTTGAACAACCACACAGAGTGGACAGTTCAATGCTGCTTGAAATGATAACTGAAAGGAGTCGAGAAATAATAACAAAAAAATATTTGTTATGTCATGTTTGTCGTCTTTCTGCCAGCACGTCTTTATGCGCAACGGCTACAAGAAAAACAATTGCTATTATGACCTTTACGCGTAAAGATGTGCAGGAAGGGATGATGCACGGAGGGTCCGTCAAGCACAGTACACACGACATCTTCATGAAAGTCGTGACATAGGCCTACTCTTCCACATAATCATGTCACCGAAATCCATCCCCAATAACCAAATGTCGGTCTACATATCACTGTAGCATAATCACTCCAAATAACTACACAGAAATGGCCGGTGAAAGCGTGATGGCATGTATACTATCCTAATTCTCACTTGCTGGTGGTAACTGGTAACATATCCATTTCGGCTGAATTTTAAATTAAGCGCAGGTGCCTTATCTGCACAACAGTATATCCAGTATATACACTTCCACTCATCTCTCTCTCTCTCTCTCTCTCTCTCTCTCTCTCTCTGTGTGTGTGTGTGTGTGTGTGTGTGTGTGCGCGCGCGCAATTCGGGCATATTCGCAACTCTCTGCCTCCTCTCCCTCGTGCGCAGTGACAGTGGACCGTGTGGCTGACGCCATTGCGAAGTTATTTGGCGCGATTTTATTGTGCAGTGATATGTACAGCGACATTTGGTTATTAGGGTGGATTTTGGGGGCATAATTGTCTTCACAGGTATTTAACGACTTTCATAAAGATGTCATGTGTAGCCTACTGTGTTTGACGCACCTTTCAATCTTCCTGCACATCTTCAGGCACAATGCTCTTAATGGCAATTATTTTTCTTGTGGCCTACGTTGGACGTAAGGACTTGCTGGCAGGAAGACGGCATACACAACCAAATATATTTAAAATTGTCTAATCATTGGACATTTTGTGTGGTAAAAGTTAGACGCTTGTGCACTTGGTGGCAGTAATCAATCACTGTCACTTGAACTCTGCCTGAACCTGCCCCAAGACGCTGAAATGTCAGGAGCAAGACCAACTTAAGAACAACTTAAGACCAACTCAAGACCAAGCCGGAAGACTGTCTTACGAGCGACTTAACACATTGAGTACCGACGACGTAATAATGCGTTTTTCACGCCCATGCGTTGTATACCAAAACGTAAAAATACGTTTTTGCATTTAAATATCATATTTTGAATCTACACCCTTCAATGGACAATATATGTGATTTTGGTAGCTCTGTGATGGACATAAATGACAACATTTGCAGTCCAAAGTTGTTTGATTGTTATGATGTTTGAGTGTTATGATTTGGATATTTTAATTTAACTTACCAAGATGTCTGGATGCCAAACCATGTCGCCTATCGCGCTGCCTGCATTGATTTCCCTAGTACGGTCACTGTAGGGTGTTGTCTCTGACTTCACGCAATAGGTAAACACCATTGTATATCGTGCCTGGAGTATCTTGAACTTTCTGGACTTGCTAGACCTTTACCAGATCCTTGGATCCAATATGTGATTGGAGTAATGCGCTCCGATTTGGACGTTTGATCGCCAAAAAGATAAGTTTCTGTGTCTTCCTGTATGTGAGAAGCCAGAAGCTAGCATGGCTACATATCATGATTCCCTGATTGTCGCTCCCAAAGCAGGACGCTCCCATGTCGGCTCGCCCCCACTAGCCAGACTATCGATCCCACCGCCATATAACGGAGCTAGTTATCTTTTTGATGTTAGTTTTTTGTTTCTAACTCTAACCTAACCCTAAACCTAACCCTAACCTTAAATTGCTTGTATGTGGCAGTGTATGATAATACGTGAAATATAATCGGGTGGGACTACACGTCCGGGAGTGATAGAAACACCTGGGACTACACGTCCGGGAGCGATCTCAGTTGGGAGTGTCCATCTGCCACCGCATATGATTCGGATCGGATGGGCTAGGCTACATCTAAGCATCATATCATTTGGATTTGTTGTCAATGTTGGGCTATTATTTCGGGAGTCATCTGGAGCTATTTTAGCAAATGTCTCACCCTCTGCATGTGTGCAAAGAGTTTGTGTTCAGTCCACGTGAAAAACGGGGATTTCAAAGGGCATCGATTGCCGGTGTCGTAGTGTGACAGAGCAGGAGGTGTGCTGCCGTATTCGTGAATCGTGCTATGTTGTTGTTTCCCTAGTAGCCTACGATCGGTAGCGTGTATTGTGTCTGACTTCACGCAATAGGTAAACACAGAGACCATTGTATATCGTGCCAGGAGTATCTTGAACTTTCTGGGCTTGCTACCTAGACCTTTACCAGATCCTTGGATCAAAATGGCACCCGAATTGTAATTGGAGTAATGCGCTCCGATTTGGAAGTTTGATCGCCAACCAGATAAGTTTATTTGATTATTCACCCCCATGTTGAACTGTCCTCCTGTATGTGAAAAGCCAGAAGCTAGCATAGATGGCTACATATGGATCGGATGGGCTACATCTAAGCATCATATCATTGGCATTTGTTGTCAATGTTGGGCTATTATTTCGGGAGTCATCGGGAACTATTTTAGCAAATGTCCGACCTTCTGCATGTGTGCAAAGAGCTTGTGTTCAGTCTGTGTGAAAAACGTGGATTTCGAAGGGCATTGATTGCCGGTGTCGTAGTGGTTTAGAGCAGGAGGTGTGTCTTGACGAGCAGGAAGATGTGTGTCAGAGCTAACCTTGCACCAAATTGTGATTAAAACCAACTCATCCCCTTTCAAACTCGTCACATTCTGAAGAAGCGCACCCTTCACAAAAACCTCAATATCTCCGATTGTAGCTGAATTCCATGGATACCCGCTTCGGTTTAACTTAAGTTTGCTTGGCAATAAAAGGTCGTAGAGACACACAGTTTTCACCTACTAAGAGGGCAGCGTCTCCACTTTCGAACGAGTCATAACATATTTCAGTGGCCCTATCACATAATAAGCTGTGAGTCTACAAAAAAACGTCAAAAAAGGGCTTAGAACGCTGGTATTCTACGACATAATTCCGTGAGCACCGCCGGTATTCAATGTGTTAAGACCTTGGTTACAACGTTGGTCTTAAGAACGAACAAAATGGGACCGTTTTAAAAATATTTTTTTTCCAGTTTAATACTTGCACTTTTAGAGTGTTAATTCCATTTTGATGTTTAAACTATATGTGTGAATGCAGTCATGTTGAATTTAGGGTGGTCTAATCATGCCATATCATGAAGAACATGCAACACATTATTTTGTACATATTCTCTCCTTTAAATTAACAAACAGAAAAAATGACATTGTAATTTCGACATTGAACATATTTTGGCTTTCAAAAAAAAAAAATTGGGGGGAAGGGTGGGGTGGTGTTTGCACGAAAGGCAGAGAACCACTGGCATAGATGGAGGCATGTGTTGTATGCCTGTCAAACTTGTTATTTATTGCATTGAAAAGACAGGAAGAAATCTACTGGAAGTAGTAAGGCATTTTTATTTTCAAAGAATCAAACAACAAAAGGATAAAAAAGAAATAGTTATAAGCTTACATAAATTACAAGTCATGTAAAATAATTATGTATTTATAATACAGGGAATACAATATAATGTAGCATAGGTATTTATATAAGAAATATATTTGACTAAAACTGTGTGTTAGCTTTTGGTGTATGGGTAAAAAAGAAAATATTAGGGAACAGTATTTGGTGTAAGTCGTGAAACTGTGGAATGCAGTCTTCAGTGTTGATGTGGTGTTATAGGTTTGTAGAGAGATTTGATGTTGTTGTTAATGGCATTTTGTGAGATGGTTTGGCTAGATGGTAGTGGATTGGTTATTGAATATGTGTTGTTGGAGTGTATTGTTAAGTTGATGTGAGAGTTGTACCATACAGTTGTTGTTCTGTTGTTTTAGCATGTGGATCAGGGGTTTATATCTTGAAATGGTATTGTTTCTATGTAACGTGTTGTGTTTTGTGTTGTTTCATGGTTGTGTTTAAGGTTGCATGGTGTTTAGTGTGGATCTTTTGATGCATGGCGGGTTCTTGGGAGTGTAGAGTTTCTATTGGTTCTTGGTTGGATGGGAAGTTTATCTTGGGTCATAGAAGATGTGTTGTCTGAAATGAGAAAAGAGAATAAGATGTTTAGCAACAGCATGAATACAGATTTTTCTCTTGACAACATAAACATAAGGGATTTGATACATAGTAGCACACAGTTGGTTGGTGATAAGCATAGTGTATTTTAGCCATTATTTTGATTAGGTGTATTTTTGCACCCTTGTAAGTGTTTTATGTAAAGGTGATATGTGTTTGGATGTTTTGCCTGTTTTTACCTTGGTTTGGCATTTTGTGTTTTTTTGGGGGGAGGGTTGTTGGTAGGTAGTGCTCCATCTGGTTGTTGAGGTTGATGGTCTGAGTTGTTGGTTGTGTTGTTTTGGGTGTCTTGGTTGGCTGGATGGAGTGTTGGTGCTAAGGGTGGGAATTATATGAAATTGAAGTTATTGTGTGGTGTTAATGGATTGTAAGTGTGTGTGTGTGTGTGTGTGTGTAGTTCACTGAGAGTTGTTTGGTTTGTGTGTGTGAGGTGGGTATTGGAATTGTGTATGTTTGGGTTTGTGTGTGATAGGAACGATTGGTGTTTATGTGGATTTATTATATGGTTGTGACGTCATCGGTCGAATGCTCCATTCATTTCAACGGGGCTCCCCAACGTTCGCACGTCTGTTATTTTTCGATAACGGACGGGTTGGTCTATAACAGACCGCTGTCAATGGCAACAAGACTTTTCACTGCTAAAGCGACTTTTCAACAAGACTCTAATCAGCTGCTGTGATAGACAACACCTGTTGTCCTGGCTACCTAGCTGTTGCCTAGCGGTGTTCCACAACGGCACTGTTTTGTTTTGCGCAGCAACAATCTTTTGACATGAAAAACTGTAATAAACTTAACATTAAATAGGCCTAAAGAAATGTCCCCGCCATGTGTGAATCATTTAAGTATATCCATATAATAAGCGGGTTAACTTTCGGCGAGTCGGTCGCTTTGTGGAATAGCAGCACTTCAGAGAGAACAAGACCCCTCCGCTCCGCGTCGGGGTCTAAAGTGTCTCTCTGTCGTGCTGCTATTCCACGGTAGCGACCTTCTCGCCGAACGTTAACCCTTACTTAATGTGATGGTCTCTGGCGTTGTCTTACCTTGTTGGGTTGAAGTTGTTTTTTTTCTGTCTGGTAGAAGTTGGGGGGAAGTGGCGATTGGTTGGTTTGTTGAGTCTGTTGGGTTGTGTTTGGTGAGGTCGTGGGTGGAACTGTGACCTTCCAGGGGGTCTTCTTGAGGTGTTAGATCTGTAAGTGATGAATACATGTTGTTAGGCAGTGTTTGTGTGTGTGCGTGTGTGTGTCTATGTGTGTATGATGTTATTTCGAATGGTTAAGGTTTGAGTTACCTTTTGTGGTTTCTTTGAATATATCCTCCACCATGCTCTTGTAGTGGTCTGATTCTTTATTTGCTTCTTGTAGTGCTGTCTTGGTATGGCAATGATCTTTTGTTTCTTGTATGTATTTGTTTTTGATGTGGGTTGCCTTTTGTTGTGCTTCCAACAGCTTTTAGTCATACTGTTGTAGTACAGTTTTGTCTTGTAGCATCATCTTCCACAAATTTTGTTTTAATTGGGGTCGTGGGAGTGTGGGGTCGTTGGCTTGGTACTGCAATTTGAAAAGTGTTGGTTATATGAAGTTGTTATGCAATAGTTAGGCTAGATGATGTGTTTGTAATTGTATTGGTTGTACAAAAGTATAGTTGTTGCTTACCTTGAGGAGAGTGAAGCCAGATAAGTGGTCTTCTTTGTTGAAATGTCCAGTGCGTGGGATTTTATTTGGGGAAGCCATCTGTTTGCAAAAGAATTTTCAGACAGGTATTGATTGTGGTGCTATTATATCTAAAGTTCATTGTTTTAGTTAACGTGAAAGAAAGCCCATTGGGAAACTTTAACTCCCATTGTCATTGGGACACAGAGTTCCACGGCACATAAGTGAACACTGCACATTGCACACAACGAAATTGCATTTATGCATCACTAACAGTCCTCAGTGGCGCCCCATGGGGAGCAGTGCGGTGGGACGGTACCATGCTCGGGGTATGTCAGCCATGGAGGAGGATGGTGGAAAGCACTGGTTGATTTCACCCCCCACCAACCTGGCGGGTTGGGAGTGGAACTGGCAACCTCTGGGATGCAAGTCTGATTTATTACTGTCACCCATGACAGCCCTAGTTTAAATAGGTTATTTAGAGAGGTGTATTCAAAATTCATATTTTGTTGGCTGATTTTTTTTTGTTAAAGGCAGTGTAAGGGATCTGTCTTTTATTGTATCCTTGTATTTGTAGAATGGGATGTTTTTAATGAAGATGTGGGTTGTAGGACCTTTGTTATAACATTTATAGGATGCAGAGGGAGTTTAATGCATTTAGGTCTTTAGACTGTCATAAGTAAGGGATCAAATATTTTTCACTTGGGTTTGTGTGTTTAAAGAAATTATTAGGGAAGTTATATATTTTTAGAAATGTTCACTGTGTTGTAAAGTTTGATGGTGGTGAATACAACCAGCAACTAACCTGTTTCTGGTGCGTGGTAAATGTTGGTCTTACCTTTTGCTTATGACAGGTCCCCTTGTGTGATTTTTTTTCTGTTTTGTGTGTGACATCGTGTTCAATACACTGCAGGGTTTCTGCACATTTTGGATCACCAAATATAAGACTTTTTAAGGCAAATATAAGACCGCTGATGATAAAATATAAGACCACTGCTCGGAGTGAGGCATTGCAATATTGCTAGTGTTACTAGTTTACATTGCTATATAGGCGAGTACATTTAGGATTTAACCCCAAAAAAATTGATACGAAAGGTTTTTTTATGGATTCTATAACTATTGGACCTGCCAAATGACATACTAAAAATCTAGTAAAATCTGACTTTGGGAAATGAGTTTTTTTCAACATGGCTGCCATAGGCTTATTATAAGGGTCAAGAGACACTCCAGGTGAATAGGCCAAAAAATTTAGCTTGCCGATATCACCATGAAACTTAACCATGAACGAAACCATGAACATATTTGTGAGAAAAAAATGTATTGCAAGTTTTCTGAAATGTTATGTTTTAATATGGTAATTGGACTATATCTAATTAAATATGCATTACATTTCAAAATGCAAAAACTCAATATCTGAAAAAGCCAAGCTCAAAATTACTCTTTTATTTTGTTTCTAGTAAGCCAGAAGATATCTTCAGAAGAGATTATGGACATCTCTTTTTGTTTTGTAGTAAATCTAAAAATCTTTGTGCAGACACACCAGCTAGCATTTTTTTTTCAAAACATGATTATTTAACATCTCTCTTAGATAAACAATTGAGTTTTATGTGTCTCAAGTTCTTCCAGACATTCTTTGAGTCTGGTGGAATCATTCTTAGCATGTATCAAGGGCAAGGTCAGCTGTCCTCAAATCATAGCCTCTCCACAGAGGTGTCCTAAGGCCTGGTGCTGGGACTCATATTTGCCATGTACACCACATCACTGGGCCATGTTATCTGTTCTCACAGCTTCTCATACTACTGTTACACCGATGAAGCACAGTTACTTTGTGCCAGATGACTCCACGGTCACACACATTTCCGCTTGCCTCTCTGAACTATCCACAAGTATGAAGGAATGCAACCTTCAGTTGAGCCTCGCCCAAATGCACTGCTGGTGATCCCAGCCAAAGATTTAGGTTGCCATGATATCGAGCTCAATATGGATTCTGCTACTGTTGCCTCAAATAAGGCCACAAGAAATCTAGGTATCTTTGTTGATGACCATCTATCATTCTCTGACCACATAGCCTCAGTTTCCCAGTCATGTCCTCTTTTTCATACCCTAATTGAATACAAGGCCCTGACCCTTGCCTATGAAGCTACAACAGGCCCTACTCTGGCTTACCCGAAAGCTATGCTAGAGTCCTATGTCCTTTCAGGACGTTGTCTGTCTCCAGTACCAACCGTTTCACCTTGCCCTCTACTTACACATGTAGTGGCTCCTGTCTATTCAGTTCAGCTGCTGAAAGACCCAAAATACCTAGTGACACCATGATTCATCACTGATGATGTGCCCTGACAAACAGTACATGGATATTGTCATAGCAGTAGTGTCTTTATCCACCCAAACAGCACTCCAAACAAACAGATCCTGAAAACATGTTAGTTCATGCCAATGTAATTATCATGTAGTAACCTTTATTTTTAAAAACTTGGATCTTGAAAATGACACCTTTCCTGAAGTCAGATTTTCCTAGATTTTTAGTATGTTATTAAGGACACTTAGAGGTAACAAAATCAGTTGAAAAACCTTTTGTATCAATTTTTTTGGGGTTAGGTCTTTTTTTGCATAGATGTACTCGCCTAATAATGAAATGTAGGCCAAGTACATAATTATATGTAATAAACAATATTATATGACTACTGTGCTTTTATAGTGTAGCCTATGGTAAACACAGTGTAAGCAGTAACAAGGTGTAAGTGATCTGTAGGCCTACAGACACCATCCATGTATATGGTCAGTTAATTGACAACTGGCATTTAAATGTACACATTAAAAATGGCTCAACAATTCATCATTTCTGATGGATAAATACAAACGTAGTGGAATGCACTTTGCTATCAGGAGAGAAGACACCTGGTGTCAAAAGGGTTAGATGTAGGCTTACAACTACTCTGAGTGACTGCCGTTTCTCCTCCTCCAGCTCGCTTTATTAGAGACGGGCAGTAGAAGCAAGCGTTCTACTTTGAGATTAGCCTGTCTGTAGTTTGTTGTTCTCTAGAGGGGAGCAAGAAACAGCGCACAATTTGGAAGCGATTTCCAGCATGTCATAACAAGCATTTAGCGCGTTAACCGTTGCCCATCTGGTTACTGATTAGGACATTACGCACCTCGCCAGATCATTGGCTTCGTACATATTCTGTTACTCATCCGATGTTGTATTGCCTCGCGGTCACTTCCTCATGCTGTCATCATGTTAACTAAATCATTTTGCATTTGACAGAGGCATCAAATAGCCTGTCACGTATCTAAAGGCGATTTTGAAAGTGTAGGCTATTGTATGAAGGAACAATTATTTTCGAATTCGGTCATAATGGACTTTATGAAATGAACCTTTTACTTTGTATATTTAGTACACGCTTCTACCCAAACGCGAGGGCATGGCTAACATGCTTACGATAGACAACATTTAAAACTTACCCTCAACGACTAAATGATTATGCATCCTCCCGACACAGTTAACATCAAGCTTCATATTCCGACGTTGCTTTGGATAGCTAACTGTTTTATTTCTTGTCCTCAAGCCTCATTACAACTTGCATCTATCTGCCGATCTTGATTTATGTTCATGTTTTTTCGACTTTTTCTACTAGAACATGCAAGTAGGCTAGACGCTGCGCCCACAGGTCTGCGGCTGCCCCCCGCTGTGTGGCCAGCGGGCTGCGCTGCGCCACAAACACAGATCAGTTTTCTACTTAAATTCCGCATCTTGATAAGGGATGTATGCCGGTTAAATAAGGTTTATAGCCTATAAGGTTTATAGACTTTTTCTTTCTTACACTCAAGCTACCCAGATGAATATACAGTCGGTCCCCCTACAATGCACACCCTTTACCGAGGTAATGCCACGTCATCCACCTCGGTACGTACCGGGCCTAGCTGCAGTGTACCCAAACAACCGCCAGGTGGCACTTGGGAGCGCTCGCTATACGCTTTACCACGTGGTAGCGCATGTTCAGGTTTGTAATGAGAGAAGGACCCAAGAACCCATAATCCAGAAGGATTTAAAAAAAAAAACTGTATATATATGATATCTCTCTCTCTCTCTTTCTCTCTCTCTCACACACACACACACTTTCTCTTGCATACACACAATACACATTCACTCACGCGTGCACACACGGGCATTCTCGCATCGCAAGATTTGAAACGTCTAATATTGCAACTTCAAACTTGTTTTCTGGATGTGGATACTTTTTTCGTTTGGTAAAAATTACGGAGAGTGCAATAGGGGGTCTAAACCTCACCGCAGTAACCTACAGCGCCGCGTTTAAGCGTTTGAGCGTTTAAGCGTTGGCTATTTATCTTACATCGCCAACAGCTGGGGCGATAACCTAACCTACACTTCCCTAATGAATTTAATGTTGTCACATTGGCAAAAATTAGCAAGCGATTGATATTGCTGTTTTCGTGCTCAAATTAAGTGTAAGCAACTGTCGGGTGTGAGAGAAGGACAGGCGCACACATGCGGAACTCTGGTAGCCATAACCAACAGAACAGATGTCACGTGTCAGATGTCACATCCCCACGTGCATTTTTTGCTGTTTGCTACGACTAATCAATGCACCGAGTGTAGTGTAGGCCTATGCCATTAAATTATGCCCAAAAACTATGACTATGCCAAAACATTTTTAAACTAAGCAATGTCTGCGCAGCCAGGGATTCTCTCTCTCTCTTTCTCTCTCTCTCTCTCACTCACACACACACACTCGCGTGTTCATATAGGAGAGGACGTTAATTTGGCATAGGTCAACTGCAAGGGACTACTAATTTGTGACTTGACGTGATGTGTGAATAGGCTAATTGCGCTATGCATCAGGCATATTTAGCGGCCCATTGAAAGGCGCGTATACAGTCATTTTTGTGCTCATCGTTGTGGTAGCCTGAATGTGACTGTCCTGTCCCAAAGATTTTAAAGGAACGTTGGCAGCTGTTAAGCCCACAAGTAATAGAAAAGTTTGGTTCGTGTGCATGAATTAGTCCGATGTGCTTCACAAGTTTCATCAAAGTAAAAGCTTTTTTTGAGCATTTGGGACAATAGTAATGGTGACGTGGCATGTCAGAGTCAATATAAAATGTTCAGTTTTCTCAGCACTGTTGTGGGCAGTGGCTGGTCTCCATCCAAATGCAGTTTTGCTATGTACCTTTGCATGAACATCAATGTGTTCTTCAGATGCTTGGGGTACTCAATGTTGAAGACAAAGTATGAACAGAAGGCCGCAACGATGCCCTCCTCCAACCTGGTGCAGCGGCACACTTCTTTGCCATCGACTTTTAGCACAGTTGGTGTTCTGCTGGTGAATGCTGACTTCCAGTCCTCTTCTGGCAGTTGTAAAGTTGGATACGGTGTATCAGGATCTCGCTGACCAAGATAAACACAAATGAAAAACAAGTAGAGAAGATTTAAAGATGTTCATCCATCACACAGAAACACAAGGCGACAATTATGCCATAATTCTTTGACAACTAAGACAGCACACGATATTAGTATCGTCTCAGTTAAAACTATAAAAATATGTTTTTTTTTCATATGGTGTTAGTGTGATACAGTATGGCATGGGAACCTGGTATGGATGGGTAATCATCTGCGGTCACACGCATAAAAATTCTCAATGAAAGATTATGGAGTTCACTGTTTTTTTATGCCTTTAATGTGCATTTTTCTTTATCCTAATTGTGTAATGTTTCTAAATGTGTTATGTCTATGTGTTGTACATGGTGAAACTACAAGTTTCCACACCTGTGGACAATAAAGATTCAATTCAATTCAATTTTTGCTTGTTATTTATTCCATGTATAGTGTCCATGTTAAGACGTGTCAATATAAGGATGTGTTACGTGTAGGAGTGCCTGTTCCAGCCAAACAGAAATTTTCCCCTAGGCAACAATGAAGTACTACTATTCTACATTACATGACATTGCTATTTTTGTCCATACCTCTCCTAGTGTAACGAAGAGGTCAATGTCCTCTCTGAAAATGTATGGCAGGAACATCAATGCCGCTCGAACATCCATTTCTGCAAAACATGATAAATATATCAGTGTAACAGCATCTCTCAACAAGTGTGATGCTTGCAAATAAATTACATTTTATGCTATTGCACCACGGAAAGGTTAGCAACATGCTGCTGCTGCTATCTAATAAACCGCTTCAGATGTAAGCTTAAGGGCCGCAAATGTTTAACTCATTGACTACCAAATCATGGGAAAACCCGTTTTTGCTTCCCATGCGTTGGTTCCCAAAACGGGAAAACCTGTTTTTCATATTTTATTACATATTTCATAACTAGACACTTCAATGCATCTTGTGTGTGATTTTGGGAGCTCTGTGATAAGTAGAACAGACATAGATGGCAGTTAAAAGCTTATGTCATCATCTGGACATTTTATTCACAACTCTGCAATAGTAATCTAATTATTTTAACTTTCCTACATAATATTCATCATTTTAAACAATTGAAATGTTTTGTTTACCTTACAACCTTATAAATAATGCTTTAAAATGTAAAGTTAAATGAAATTTAAATTAAATTCCACTGTAGCCTAGTGCAGTGGTTTTCAAAGTGGGGGCCGCGAAGGATTGCTAGGGGGGCAGTGGCAGGCTGGCAAGAAAAGCTTAGCATATTCTTTTTTTTAATAAATTAAATAACTAGTTTACAGTACACCAAAATAAGCCAAAAATAACCTTAACAGTATTCGTTTTAGTTAAGAACTGCATTATAATCATCTGTTGCATCTCTGAACATCACTACTATTATCGTTACGTTATTATTTTACATATCCCTATGGGGCACACTAAACTACGATTGTGAAAGGGGGTGCACAGAAAAATGATATGGCACCACCCGTGTAAGGGGGGCCTCCGCTGAAATATATCGGTATATGGGGGGCCTAGTCATGTTAAGTTTGGGAACATGGCTTAGAACGCTGGGAGCCAACGACATAATTCTGAAAACACCGCTGGTAGTCAATGAGTTAATTGTCTAAATTACAACATAGAAAACAGATAGCTCAACATGTACATTGTAATACCTGGCAAATCTTCAGCAAGAGCATCTTCTTTTGCCTCCAGGAGGGATCGGAAGAGGGGACATTTCTCCCGAGCTAGAACAAGCACCTTAGGTACAATAGGGTTGAAACCATCTCTGAAGCGCTGGTACACATTTCCAGTGGCTGGATGAATGCGCTCCAACTCCTCACACAACTGCAAACAATAAAAATGAATAATCAGTGGAAATGACAACAAAAATCCTTAGCCTACCCTGTTAATGTAAAAAGTAAGGTCACTTTGACTTTACTCGTCTGTCTTTCCCAAGTCTGACTCTTGCCAAATCTGGCCTGGAGGACTTTTGGATTTGCCCTGCACTCAAACCAAATTGCAGTACACCTATCAGAATTGCGGGATCTTCAGAGCTGTCACATACTCAAAGTGTAATTGAAGCAGAAAAGGGAATCAGTAAGTGAAACGTGACATTTGTTTCAGACGACAAAGGCCGCTCGCATTAACTCAAGTTACAACATAAAATGTGAAATTTCAACTGTATTTTTGAATCTTTGCAGTAAATTAAGTAGCACCTCATTAAAAATGTCAGACAAGTGTTGCCCCAGTCACATACAAGGATTTTTTAATTTTTATTAAACCACACCTTTGTAGACCAATGCATGATGTGCAGATGGTGTTACTTCAATCTGCTCATTACCGTGCCGTGCCGTGGCAGCGTACCGTGATCATTACACCCTGTGGCCATTCGGAATGCGGGGGGCAGTATAGCACCGCTTTTGCAGAGCAGCGTCTGCCTGTGTTTGTGGTCTGTTTGTGCTTCCGTGCTTGTCCGTCCCCCAGTTTTAGTAGTAGTAGAAATACAGTCAGCAAATTGCATGTTTTATTTAGCATTGGGCATTTGATAGGGCATTTGATAATAACACAAGTGTGAGCCCTAAACAAGACCACCATGTGAATTTAAACTGGACTTTTTTTCTGTCTTGCATTCACCGTCTCCCAATCCGTCCCTAACTTATTTCGGCACTATTCAAGCCAGGAACGGGTATCCTCAGGATACAGAGTTTGCATACCTACAATTTGAACCGGTAGAGACAATTAAAACCGAGTCAATCAGACAGGAACACCATTTTAATTAAGTGTGTCCCGTAACGCCAGCATGAGAGAGATCGAATTTTAAATTTGGCGACGACATTCTGTCTTCAAAACTGGCATCGGCCGCTTCCAATTTAGGACCACCATTAGGCCTATTCAACCGTTTCCACAACCTCACTGATCACAGTTGCTTCATCTCTAACGCCAGGGCTAAGAATAACGAAAATAGCAAAACAGAGTAGGCTAATAAACCGTAATGGAGAGACTGAGGAGACATGAAATCAAGCGGCGGAGTTCGGACCATTTTGAGTGGACCGATGTCGCTTGCTTTGTGTAGCCCTATCAAGCAAGCCTGTCTCATTTGTGCGATGAGCACAAAAACACAAATTGAACCACTCGTATAGTGTGAGTCAAACAGACATGAACAACATTGTAGCCTAATGAAGTAGTGCCCCGTTACGTCAGCATGAGAGATGTGATTTTACATTTGGCGACGACATTCTGTCTTTAAAACTGGCGCATGCCGCTTCCCCTATTGCAGGCTATTACCTGATCTACACTGTCGTTACCACAAAAAACAAGGTAGCACAACTTAATACTATTACTATATATCTGGTAAGTAGTAGGTTGAAGACGGGGGCATTATTGGTGCACTGCTTTTTTTGCTAAGCAGAGTAATCGGCTTCAGTGTAGCTCATTGTACGTTGATCCCTCCCTCAGTTTTAGTAGGCTACAAGTGGAAAGAGTCAGCCAATTGCGCGTTGCATGTAACATTGGGTATAATAACACAAGCGTGATCCCTAAACAAGACCGCCAGTCGACGGTGTTTTGTTTTCATTTGTGTTTGTGAACATTTCATCCTTTCAATGCGCTGTTGTGCGCGATCGACGGGATTCCGGTTAACTGGGGATGTGATGGACTGCATACGTGGCTAATCATCTGTGATTAGGACTGCAAATTAAGTTGCTTCGGTGGAGATTCGAACCGACTGGGGAA
Organism: Engraulis encrasicolus; assembly: GCF_034702125.1. NCBI lineage: Eukaryota > Metazoa > Chordata > Actinopteri > Clupeiformes > Engraulidae > Engraulis > Engraulis encrasicolus. Next base: position 17,104,585 of record NC_085868.1, on the reverse strand, counting down.
CTATGACTCCTTCGGAGGCTGGATAACCTGTCGCGCCACACATGTGACAAAAGGCTGTGCAGTGACTGCACTGCACTGCACTGCACTGCACTGCACTGCACTGCACTGCACTGCACTGCACTGCACTGCACTGCACTGCACTGCACTGCACTGCACTGCACTGCACTGCACTGCACTGCACTGCACTGCACTGCACTGCACTGCACTGCACTGCACTGCACTGCACTGCTGTAACCCACCCCCTCACCCACAGACAAACATTCCTGTTCTGAAAAGTTCAACACGTTCTGAACATTTTAGCCGCTTTCCATTAAGTTTTCCAGCAGACACTTGTCCACGGTGACGCAACATCGAAAGAGAAAAGCAGAGACTGTTCACAAATAACTGAATAAAGATTTCATTTTAAACAAAAACACAGCATTTGTATGAAAATGTGCTGGGTGACCACTGCCTAGGCCTATCCTGATGCACGTATAGCAACAATGAGAAAGAGAGGGAGAGACGGAGAGAGAGAGCGATTAGCGGCGTATCTCTGTGTGTGTGTGTGTGTGTGTGTGTGTGTCGGGGAACATTTGAAGTGAAAAAACAACCCTCCCCCACTTCAGCATCAGATGTTGGTGGTCTACAAGTCAATCCTTGTTTACCCGATCTTGTAGCCTAGTATTCATGAAGTTCATAAAGCCATAATATCGGTAGCCTATTATAGGCTAAGATATCAAAAATCCCTCCGCAAATTTCTGCATTGCCTGAGTTCATAGGCTAAAACAACTTTATTTAGGCCTGACTTATTTAGCTTACTTTATTAGCATTATTTAGGCCTATTATCGTATTTAGGCTTTAACGTAGGCCTATTTTACAAAATTTGTCTAATATTTGGAGACATCGCCTTGCTCTTTCTGCGGAGAAGCGCCTCTCTCTCTCTCCCTCTCTCTCTCTCCCTCTCTCGCCCACACACGCACACACACACACACACACTCTCTCTGTTTGGAGAGCACGCAATTAAACTGTTACAGTTTAGGCAGTAGGCCTATTTAAGCATAGGCTACACACATTTCAACTTTCACGTTGTGCGATGGGTGGGGGACAAGTGGGGGAAAAGTTCTTTCTCTCCCTCTCCCTCTCTCGCCCACACACACACGCGACGTAGCCTGTACTTTCCACTCTATTTTACAAAATAGGCCTATCCAAAGAAGGAAAAGAAAAGACAGACAAGTTGAGGCTTACTGATCGTAGCCTATTACAGCAAATCGAACATGCGCTTTATGAACACACTAGCCTGAGGGCAAACATCACGATTGAGATAACCAGGCCATGCCAGGAATTCAACTACCTGGACACACACTAAAATACTGACAGACTAATTGCTTGGATCTTCAGTGGGTTTCGTGGGTCCGGGGGGATGGGTGGTGATGGCACGCTTGATGTATTTTCCCCCCTGCATGCATGCACGCGGACACACAGGGTCGGGACATTCACCCAATACCATGAGCAAATGACTGAGTGCGGCTTAATATGCCTGTGATGCATAGCGTAGCCTAATTATTCACACATCACGTCAAGTCACAAATTAGTAGTCTCTTGCAGTTGACCTATGCCAAATTAACGTCCTTCCTGTAGGCTGCACTAATTCAAACAGGTAGAGAAGTCGGCTTAGCCTATAGCCAAAGTCTATAAAATGTAGCCTATTTTTTGTAATTTCCAATTATCTAGGCTATGTTTACGATAACAATTTGTTGCGCTATGACGGTGCTCAAGACAAGTTGGATCATAGTCATCTCAAAAGCTCCCATTAAAAAACGGCTGGAGTGTTACACCGGGAAGACCGCCGTCTTCTCTTTGCTGCCTAAATTGTAACAGTTTAAATGCCTCATCTCCAAGCAGCACAATCGAGACTATTGGCTATCTAGCTTGTGAGTTTGGCTGGTATTCAACAAGACGAGTGAATTGGAATTAGGTCTTGCGAAGAGTGGAAAGTAGGCTACAGGCTACGTTGCGTGTGTGTGTGGGCGAGAGAGGGAGAGAGAGAGCGAGAGAAAGAACTTTTCCCCCACTTGTCCCCCACCCATCGCACAACGTGAAAGTTGAAATGTGTGTAGCCTATGCTTAAATAGGCCTACTGCCTAAACTGTAACAGTTTAATTGCGTGCTCTCCAAACAGAGAGAGTGTGTGTGTGTGTGTGTGTGCGTGTGTGGGCGAGAGAGGGAGAGAGAGAGAGCGAGAGAGAGAGAGGCGCTTCCCCGCAGAAAGAGCAAGGCGATGTCTCCAAATATTAGACAAATGCAAGTATTTTGCTTAATAGTAACGCCGACCTGATTGGTTCATATAGCTCTGAATAGCCACAGAAGGCTAGGCTATATTTTAATGGGTTTACGCGCGCGAGGTCATCTAACTGTGGTCACGCCACAGAAAAAAGAAAATTCATTACGTTATTTATGACTCTTCCTACTTCCTGGAGGTGTTATAGGCATGTTGTTATCCGCTGAATCGGTGCGTGCTGGTGAATATATGAGCATATATTAATATGGAGGACGAGTAATATTTCATAAGCATATTTTAGTTCATATCTTATATAATTCATTCTGCAAAAATGAGTATATTTTTCTCTCAAAAAATGACATTGGTTTCAATGAGGGCACTCTTGTTCTGGCAGGGACTTAATAGTTAGTTCTTTGCAGTCCCTTGCAGTTGACCTATGCCAAATTAACGTCCTCTCCTATATGAACACGCGAGTGTGTGTGTGTGTGTGTGTGTGAGTGAGAGAGAGAGGGAGAGAGAGAGAGAAAGAGAGAGAGAGAATCCCTGGCTGCGCAGACATTGCTTAGTTTAAAAATGTTTTGGCATAGTCATAGTTTTTGGGCATAATTTAATGGCATAAGCCTACACTACACTCGGTGCATTGATTAGTCATAGCAAACAGCAAAAAATGCAGGTGGGGATGTGACATCTGACACGTGACATCTGTTCTGTTGGTTATGGCTACCAGAGTTCCGCATGTGTGCGCCTGTCCTTCTCTCACACCCGACAGTTGCTTACACTTAATTTGAGCACGAAAACAGCAATATCAATCGCTTGCTAATTTTTGCCAATGTGACAACATTAAATTCATTAGGGAAGTGTAGGTTAGGTTATCGCCCCAGCTGTTGGCGATGTAAGATAAATAGCCAACGCTTAAACGGTCAAACGCTTAGGGCCAAAACATACCAAGGCGGAACGGAACGGTCGCAGGACGGACGCGGTCTTTCTGCTTAGTTTTGGCCGGCGTGCTTTTCTCTGCCTTGCACACTGACAGCGTCGGCGTGCGCGGCCAGTCCTGTTCAAAACCCTCCCCACAGCTAAAGCTAGCATGCTACTTTGCCATTCATTTGAATGAGACACCGCCGGTCGCCGGCGTGAAAAATACGCTCGAGTTCTATTTTCCAAATGCAGCGCGGCGCGGAGCCGGCTCCCGCGCCGCTGACGCCCGACTACCGCCGGTTGGTGTGTAAGTATTTTCACTGACGCCGGTAAACCGCGGCCGTTCCGCGCCGCTTTACCGCCTTGGTGTGTCAGACCCCTTAAATGCGGCGCTGTAGGTTACTGCGGTGAGGTTTAGACCCCCTATTGCACTCTCCGTAATTTTTACCAAACGAAAAAAGTATCCACATCCAGAAAACAAGTTTGAAGTTGCAATATTAGACGTTTCAAATCTTGCGATGCGAGAATCGGTATAGGGGCTTGTGGCTACACTCAATTTTGTCAGAGCTTGCACATTAATGGCAATTCATCCGATCATCATTTAAAAAAAAAAGAAAATTCATTAGGCTATTTATTCTTTTTATGACTCTTCCTACTTCCTGGAGGTGTTCTCACACAATTTAATTAGGCATGTGTTATCCGCTGAATCGGTGCGTGCTGGTGAATATGAGCATATATTAATATGCCGTCAACATCGTCTAAAATATTCCATATGGTAATAATTGTTGCCTACACATTTGTGCTTCTTCACCACTCTGTGCTATGGTTATCTGATATGAACAAGAGAGAGAGAGAGAGTGAGAGAGAGAGTGTGTGTGTGTATGTGTATGTGTGCGTGTGCGCGCGCCCGTGTGTGCGCGCGTGAGTGAATGTGTATTGTGTGTATGCAAGAGAAAGTGTGTGTGTGTGAGAGAGAGAGAGAGAGAGAGAGAGAGAGAGAGAGAGAGAGAGAGAGATCATATATATACAGGTTTTTTTTTAATCCTTCTGGATTATGGGTTCTTGGGTCCTTCTCTCATTACAAACCTGAACATGCGCTACCACGTGGTAAAGCGTTTAGCGAGCGCTCCCAAGTATAACAAGCGCTCCCAAGTATAGCGAGCGCTCCCAAGTGCCACCTGGCGGTTGTTTGGGTACACTGCAGCTAGGCCCGGTACGTACCGAGGTGGATGACGTGGCATTACCTCGGTAAAGGGTGTGCATTGTAGGGGGACCGACTGTACTTCTAAATGTTGATTCTTGGAGCAAGGAAAAACAAATACATCTGGCCACTATCAGGTTAGTCTACCTCCTCTCTCTCTCTCAAAAAAACAAACAAAAAACATGCACACCCCTATGAAGAACATGTCCTTTACATTCTGAATATCTCAATTTCAAAGAGCCTTGTAAAAAATAATGGTCATCATGAAACCCATTCCTGTTATTTACTGTATGTTGATGTGTACATCAGTATTACAGTTGTTATTGTAAAGAATTTTGTAATTACCCCTAATGGTGTTCTGACAAAAGGGGTACTTCGTCAAAGTTGCCTCCACTGTCATGCCATCTGCAATTTCCCTTTGGCGCCATAGAAAGGTTTGCTGCATCCGGTCTCGAACAACGGCACCGTCTGGTTGCATCTTTTGGTACTCCTTATGTAATACTTGTGTATGAGGGAAGCCTTCTGTATTAATGAACTGTCAACAATCGAACCTTTAGGACTGAATGAGGCACAGGACTTGAGTTGTTTCTTGTAAATAGAACAGAATCATGTGCTTCTTTTAATTGGGTCTTTTTAAGCTCTGTCAAGTCAAGTCAAATTGGTTTTATTGTCAATTTCTTTACATGCACTGGTCATACAAAGAATTTGAAATTACGTTTCTTGCTTTCCCATGCAGACATAGACTAATCTAGGTAAGGACATAGACAGTATAGACATAGACAGTACTCATACATGAACATAAGACAGTATGGACATAGACAGTGCTCATACAGACATTTAAAGTGCAAGACTGGACAACAGAAGACTTGTAGAGAACATTAAGAGGCATGGATCTTTGAACCTTTACCTTTATATGAGCTTCAGTGGAGGATGAATCTTCACCAACAATGCATGACGTCGCCTAGGAAAAGGAAGATTGAGAAATTAAGTGTACGCAAAACATGATTGCATTTTAAAACTAAGACCATCATGTTAGACCTGGTTCATTCAGCTCCAACATAAAACACTTTACATTAGCAATCTCAAATCTCATGAGCCTGAATGCAGCACATACATTGCTCCAGGCTATAAGAGTCATCAAATGTACTGTATATATTGCTCCAGGTCAAAATGAGTTAAAGGTGCACACAAAGTTAAGTGATGAGGTCAGTTGAACATTCACATTTGTGACATGATTTTGACAGCCTAATGTTCAACTTATGACAATTACAGCATTTCATTTGTATCAAGCTAACCAGTCCCATTTGTTTTTAACATACCGGTACCAAATGTCTCGGAGTAATCACGAGGGGTTCCTGTGGGCTGCTGCTGGCATTGTTTCTTCTGTCCATACTTCTGTTTAATACGCTGGACTTCCTCACTGCTGAGCAAGGGTGCACGTTCCATTTTAAATTTCCGTTTCAGTGACATATGCCATGTATGCTGATTGAGAGAGAAATATCAAAAGAAAAAAAGCACAATTCAATTCATCATAGCAATCTAGAAAGAGCACAAAACATTGATGGATACAATGTAAACTTCAAGTAATTTTAGCTTATTCACTACTTGAACATACTCAGTATTTGTTGGGTACCTAAAACAAAGAAAAGCAAAACCATGAAAAAATTCAAGACATACGATCCCTTAAACATCATATTTGACACTTAAACGGGTACTATGTAGGATGGTGTAGTTTGTGCTGTGCCTGTCTAAATCTAAACATGAAAAGTCATTAAAAATGCTGTTTTAACTAAGTTTGCTGTAAAAATGTTTTCCATCCATAGTACATTCATGGTTCAATGACCGCAGAAAGTTGTCAGGAGAGCCATCATTCAGTTACTAATGATTCCAAATAAGCATTGGGCCCCCGAATGATTAATATCATGTGGAGGGGGCCTATTTCTTCAAGTCAAGGGCCCATGTGGGCCCCCCACCTTGTATGGCCCCCCCTGCATCGTGGGGGATCGGGGGGTATACTTTACACGGAGATTGGCTGACTCTGGACTGTCAGTAATTCAACTCTTAATCCTACATAGTGCCCTTTGAAAGAAATTACCTATTAAAATATAACTACTACATGAAAATCTAAAAATATGTATTTGCTCTTGCTTTGCTCTTGATCATCAGAATTATGCCCGGTGGATTCCCGTCTTCATTAGAGACATGGCAGGGCTCCCCGATGCCACCCTTGCTGAGTTTAGGGAGGGACACTGGACAATAACACAAAGCAATCGTCGTTTCTCATCCATGCCAATTGATCAAGCACATGAACAGGCCAATAAAAGAGTGAAAGGAGTTGGTGACATCATTGGACTGACTGAGAATCCGGGGATGTTGGAACGCTGGGTTGTGACTGGCCCTGAAATCAGCCGTGTTATGCAGGAGTTTCTCTCTGAGGAACGAGGAACAGGCACCCAACAATGTGTTTCTGGTAGAGCCAAAAAAAAAACAGGGGCCTCATTTATCAAGCGTTCTTAGACACAGATCTGTGCGTAAAGCGTGCGTGCGATCATTCCTGAGCAAAGTATGGGATTTATGAACAAGTACTTGAACGTAGAAATGTGCCTAAATCTACGCACACCTCAGACCATGCGTGCGAGTGGAAGAAACACAAAATTGCAAATAATATTGACCGTGCAAGGTACAGTTTGCTTTGAATGACAATGGAGTATGACAGTGTGCTATTTTACAGTGTTTTCGTCCATTTGTGTCTGCTTTTACTTATCTTGAAACACTGTCCTCCTCCTGTCGAAAGCACCTCCACTCCTGCCGCGGAAATGTTTCTATCTCCGCACTTCCCGCCAGCGCTTCGACTGGTGCGTGTGTCCGCGTGTGTCCAAACAGGGTGGCGCCTTCAAATTAACATGGCATTTGAATATATTTTAATACCATATATGGTTACTTGGAGGCGTTTCGGGATGCAAATTACCCCGAATGCGCGCGTGCACAGTGATTTGGAAGGTGTGGGATTTATCATGCAGACGTGTGCGTTAGGGTGCATCAGTTGCCCCCTATGAAAAGATATCGCCTTGGCCCTATAGTAAAAATGTTCTACACCCAGTAAAAACACACTGTGTAAAATATTTTGAAATTTGGATGAAGTCTACCGGGGCCACCAGCCCCATGAAAATAGAAAATAACGGTGATAGTCAGAATCTTCGAATAGAAATGGACATTTTGCTGCATAAAGCTACCCAATAAAAAACATATTGTCTCAGCTCTGTGATAAAAATGTTCTATGCACAGTAAAATCACTCTGTGTAAAATATGTTGAAATTTGGATGAAGTCTACCGGGGCCACCAGCCCCTTGAAAATAGAAAATAATGGTGACAGTCAAAATCTTGGATAGAAACAGGGCTGGACTGGCCATCTGGCATGGCGGGCATTTCCCGGTGAGCCCCGCACCCTCGTGGGCCCCCATTTTTTTTTTTACATTACTGAAAATAGGGGCCCATGAGGGTGCGGGGCCCACCGGTGAGTCAGTTCTCCGGCACTAATAATCTCCTTAAATCGAAAAGTGCCCGGGCCCTATTTATCGGCCAGTCCAGCCCTGAATAGAAATGGACATTTTGCTGCATAAAGCTACCCAATAAAAGCATATTGCCTCAGCTGTGTGATAAAAAAAATTTCTATGCACATTAAAATCACTCTGTGGAAAATGTGTTGAAATTTAGATTAATTCTACTGGGTCCACCAGGCCCATGAAAATACAAAACAATGGTGATAGTGATGGGCAACCTGGATTCCAAAGTCCAGTGCCACATATTCCAAATCTAGCCAATATAATGAACCAGCTGACCCACTGCCAGTATCAAGCAAGAGATTGCGAAGTTGTATGACTTTTGTGTGCTTCACCTGTGGGCCTACAGGATTGTACAGGTAGCTGTTAATACCTGGTGGAGCATCTGTACTAAAGCTGTGAATGCTCCTTGGAATGACTTGTGGTTTTTTATAAGAAATCCCTGCAGTAGTTCAATAGAGTACATACAATAAAACTGTATGTGATGTTGGAAAGAGTGGCTTCCCAAAACCTGTACTTAAGTGGCTTCTAGGTATGTCATGGGTATCACCAGGTCCAGAGTCCATTGCCAAGGGCCTCTCAGGTAAGTTATGGTACTCATCTGATGGAGTAAAGTGAAATACTACCACAGGCGATGGGATAAAGAAGTAATGGCACTCTTCAATACAGTTGTATTGACTGCTTTGTAGCCTAGGCATTCCAAGGAACATTCACAGCTTTGGTACAGATGTTCCTCCATGAATTGTAGGCCCACAGGTGAAACACACAAATATAACAGTCATGCAGCTTTGCAATCTCTTGCTTGATACTAGCAGTGGTCCAAGGCAGCAAGGAATTGATATTGTGTTGCAAAAGAGCAAATTTGCCTAAATATAGCAGTTTGACCATCAGTCTGTCCTGAGACTGAAGTCTGTGTAAGTGGATCGACTGAATACACAACCTGCTTAGATATTCCTTCTGTTTGTGCTCCCAATACAGGTGATCTCACTAATTACCTCATCAACCTGGCTTAAGTGGTAATTAGGTTCAGCTGGTTCATTATATTGGCTGGGGCAAATGTGTCACGCGGTTTGTCCACCTCTGTTTTAAGACAATGGCAAACCTAGATTCAAAAGCCACAATCCAGTGCCACAGATTTCAAATTACCTGGTTTTACCCGTCCAATTGCCCTAACTGGAAAGGTAAAACTAGGTATGTCATTTGGAATATGTGGCACTGGACTTCAGTTTTGGAATCCAGGTTGCCCATCACCATCACCATTATTTTGTATTTTCATGGGCTTGGTGGACCCGGTAGAATTCATCTAAATTTCAACATATTTTACACAGAGTGATTTTACTGTGCATAGAACATTGTTATCACAGAGCTGAGACAATATGTTTTTTATTGGGTAGCTTTATGCAGCAAAATGTCCATTTCTATTCCAAGATTCTGACTATCACCATTATTTTCTATTTTCATGGGGCTGGTGGCCCCGGTAGACTTCATCCAAATTTCAAAATATTTTACACAGTGTGTTTTTACTGGGTGTAGAACATTTTTACTATAGGGCCAAGGCAATATCTTTTCATAGGGGGCATCTGATGCACCCTAATGGGGGTCCACGACAGGCAGAAATTAAGCGAGGCTTTTATGGTATGGCACAGTTCCCCAACGTCATAGGAGCTATAGACTGCACTCACATCGCACTAAAAGCACCATCAGAGCAAGAATACAACTTCGTGAATAGGAAGAAGCAGCACTCCATTAATGTGCAGCTTATATGCGACCGTGATATGCTGCTTCTCATTGTCGTTGCCCGATGGCCAGGGGGGGCGCACGATTCATTCATTGTGCAAAACAGCTCTGTGGGCCTTCGCTTACAAGGTGGGGCTGTTGAAGATGGATGGCTCATTGGTGAGTGTTGCGCAGAATGTTTGCAACATTGGTTATATTGATTTGTGTTTAATGTCGTACTGCAACATGTATGTTAACTTCATGAATGCCACATAACCTACGTGTCACCTAGGTGACCAAGGCTATCCGCTGAAAGAATGGCTCATGACTCCACTAACTAACCCGCAAACGCGGCAGGAGAAAGCTTACAACCGGGCCCACGCGCGCACTAGAGTCACCATAGAGTGCGCAATTGGTTTGCTGAAAGGCCGATGGATGTGCCTGTCAAGCGCGGGTGGGACGCTCCAATATCGACCTGAAAAGGTGTGCAACATTGTGACGCCGTGCTGTGTGCTTCATAATTTGGCCATCAGAAGAGGCATCCCCCTGCAGGTACCACCAAGACCAGACGACCCTTTGAAAGCTGGAGAGCCTTGCGCAGAGCCCATTGCCCCTGGTGCCATGTGGTTGAGGGCAAGGATAATACAAGGATTTTAGGCAGTGTTGCACAATGACTTGATTCTTGATTTTGCAGGACCTCTTCCGTCAGCACCCTTGGTGCCTTAGGCTGACGCACAGCGGAGGATGAGGACAAGTTGGGCTCCCCCTGCACCAGCTCTACCACCACGACAGAAGCGCATGTGTCTGCGTAAAGAGACAGATGTGTTAATGACAATCAGTTTAAACGTTTATACAATAAGTTGAAATTCTGTGGCTCCATTTCTGTTTTTTGTTTTTGTCTTCATCTTGGTCATCGTGTGCTTCACTGTTTGACCTGCTCACTGTGGGTTCAAGGTCCGTGTCTCCGGCTGTACAGTTTATACCGGAGATCGCGAAGTCCCCAATAATTGCTGCAACCTGTTCGTCCAATGCTGATAGTTTTTCGGGGTTTTGCCCTCCGCCGGTCAAACCAACAGCCCTCTTATGAGCGGCTGAACGTTTTTTTTTGCATTTAACTTAACGTCGAACCATTTCTTTTTTATTTCTGAAACGGTCCGTTGTTCAGACCCTATAGCATTTACGCCGCTCGTCACCTTGTCCCAAGCAATGTTTTTCCTTTTGTTTGTCACGCCACGATCCAAAGTGCCAAATAATATTTTTGATTTTGGCCTACCTCTGTTACTAAAGCTTCAATTTCTGTCTCAGAGAAATTGCGTTTCTTGGTGCGCCTCTCCATGATTCCAACAAGGATTTAATTGCGAGTTCTGGTGGCTTTTAAAGGGATTGTTGATGCCATATATGGTTAATTAGGGGCGTTCCATAATGCAAATTAGTCTGATCGTGCCCGCGCAAGGTGAAGTAGCAGGTGTGGGATTTGTCTTTGAAGATTACCTACCGGTGTGCGTACGACCAGTGTTAGAACGTTTGATGAATGCCGATTTTTCTGTACTTGGCTGTACTTCTGTACTTTCTCACACGGCAGAATTTAGAAGGGGTTCTACGAACTAATGATAATCATCAGTTCGTAGAATGTCTTCTAAATTGTGTCTTAGGAGTGAAATTTAGAATGTTCGCAAGTACAGAAAAATCGGGATTTATCAAACGTGCGTTGGCTGCTCCTACGCACACGTCTGCATGATAAATCCCACACCTTCCAAATCACTGTGCACGCGCGCATTTGGGGTAATTAGCATCCCGAAACGCCTCCAAGTAACCATATATGGTATTAAAATATATTATTATATGGTTGTGACGTCATCTGTCGAATGCTCCATTCATTTCAACGGGGCTCCCCAACGTTCGGACGTCTGTTATTTTTCGATAACGGACGGGTTGGTCTATAACAGACCGCTGTCAATGGCAACAAGACTTTTCACTGCTAAAGCGACTTTTCAACAAGACTCTAATCAGCTGCTGTGATAGACAGCACCCGTTGTCCTGGCTACCGCTGTCAATGGCAACAAGACGTTCACTGCTAAAGCCACTGGCTTGTATACAAGTCAGTGGCTAAAGCGAATGTTTCATATCACTCCGCAGGGGGTTTTTGTCACCCTAATCAGCTGCTGTGATAGACAACACCTGTTGTCCTGGCTAGCCTACCTAGCTGTTGCCTGTTCCACAACGGCACTGTTTTGTTTTGCGCAGCAACAATCTTAACATTAAATAGGTCTAAAGAAATGTCCCCGCATGTGTGAATCATTTAAGTATATCCATATAATAAGCGGGTTAACTTTCGGCGAGTCGGTCGCTTTGTGGAATAGCAGCACTTCAGAGAGAACAAGACCCCTCCGCTCCGCGTCGGGGTCTAAAGATTCTCTCTGTCGTGCTGCTATTCCACGGTAGCGACCTTCTCGCCGAACGTTAACCCTTACTTCAAATGCCATGTTAATTCGAAGGCGCCACCCTGTTCGGACACACATGAACACACGCGCCAGTCGAAGCGCTGGCGGGAAGTGCGGAGATAGAACCATTTCTGTGGTAGAAGTGGAGGTGCTCTCGACAGGAGGAGTACCGTGTTTCAAAATAAGTAAAAGAAGGAGACACACATGAACGAAAACACTGTAAAATAGCACACTGTCATACTCCATTGTCATTCAAAGCAAACTGTAGCTTGCACGGTCAATATTATTTGCAATTTGGTGTTTTTCCACTCACACGCATGGTCTGAGGTATGCATAGATTTAGGCACATTTCTACGTTCAAGTACATGTTCATAAATCCCACACTTTGCTCAGGAATGACCGCATGCACGCTTTACGCACAGATCTGTGCCTAAGAACGCTTGATAAATGGCCCAGGGATGTGGAGAGACTTCCCCCAACAAAATAGCAGTGTTGCCAGAATTGGGCTACTTTGGATGAGCGTCTGCGGACTAAAACGGGAAAAATTGGCCATTTGGTGTTTTTTTTTTCAGCCCATAGAAGTCAATGTAATTTGTTGAATTTGGGCGGAATTTAGCGCATTTTGGCGGTTTTTGAGAGCCTTTTGGGTGGGATTTGATCAGACACATCTGGCAACACTGCTCAAGAGGAGTGTCTTCCAAGCAAGCATCTGGACGACGGCACAAAGGTAAGTTCTGCATTACTATACAGTACAAACGTATTGCACAATTATTTTGTACTTAAAGGGACACTGTGTGAGATTTTTAGTTGTTTATTTCCAGAATTCATGCTACCCATTCACTAATGTTACCTTTTTCATGAATACTTACCACCACCATCAAATTGTAAGTATTCATTATGACTGGAAAAATTGCACTTTTCATACATCAAAGGAGGGATCTTCTCCATGGTATGCCATTTTGAATTTCCAAAAATAGCCATTTTTAGCTGCAAAAATGACTGTACTTGGACCACACTAGAAAATATTTGTTTATTACTGAGTAAACTTTCAGCTAAGGATTATATTTGGCAATAGGCAGCCCAGTTTCAATGAGCAGCATAGTTGCAGTACCTTTTTTGACCATTTCCTGCACAGTGTCCCTTTAAAGTGATACTGTCCCAATTTTGGAAATAAGCTCATATTACACCTCCCCTAGAGTTAAATAACCTTGATTAGATGACCTTTCTCCTGTACTTTCAATCATTCTCTGAGTATGGTAGTGTATGTGTTACCTCCATGCTAGCAGTTAACATTGAGTCCTATGAGACCGGCTGGCAGATAACTGGTGTCATAGGACTCAATGTTAACTGCTAGCTTGGAGGTAAAATTTGCACTACCGTACTCAGAGAGCGGTGTAAACAGGTCATTTTGGACAATTCAAATAGGCCTATGTTTTACAAAATCAAAACAAAACCCCAAGCACTTACAGTAGGTACACATAGGAGGCGAAGAGAGGCGAAATTCAGTGACGAATCAAATGGAATGGGACATTTATATTGTTGATTTGATTGGGCCGGCGCAGGCGAATTCGCTCCTCATTTGCATAACATTAAACTTTGTTTAATGATTTCGCTTCGCTTGACTCCTGTTCGCTTGCTTTCGCCTCTCTCATAGGAATGAATGGTCAAGTTCGCTTCGCTTGGCCAAATTTGCGTCAATGTGTCCCTACCGTTGCCGTACCAGAGGCTCATCATACTTCCTCCAAAGCCTTTGCACTGGGTGTAAGACCTTTCACGTCCTTTTTCAGCCAGCCAGCTAGCTAGCCAGCCAGCCAACCAGGCAACCTTAGCACTGAGGGAGGAGCAGCAGTGTTTTTCTCAAGATATTTGTATGGTCTCGGTGGCTGCTTTGAACATATGTTAGCCCAAGGCAATACATTTTTAATGTTTCAGTTCATTCGTTCAATTAATAAGAGACAGGCACAGTCACTGAGCACTCATACACAGAGACACGTTGCATGGCTGTATACCTTTGTGTATGCTCACTAAGGATAAGGGATACATGATAGGCCTTTCAGAGCAAGCAAGGGAAATTATTTTTCACTTTCCGACCGAGGCCAAATAGCTGGTGCAGTGTAAATCAATTACGACGACAATACTAATTTCACCAGCTGGTAATTTTCGCCTCCATTTTCAATTTTCAAATGTGTGTGATTTTAACACACACACACTTTAATATGCATGCAAATTAAGGGTGGAGGTCTTGAACAATAACAAGTCTAAGGCTACAATCATGCAGCATAACATGGCTATGAATATAAGAATATTGGTGTTCATTTACAGATAGCACGCTAACCGTGCATTGTTGTTAAGTATTGGAAACAAGCCGATAATGTTGTTTATTTATCCTTGTCACGGTTCAATTTGTGTTCATTTGTTGCCAAGTGGATCGTTAAACAGCAGTCACACCTCTTTTGGCGACTCAGGAAAAATGCTCATTTGTACACGTTTGTGTGTGTGTGCACGCGTGCGTGTGAGTGAACAAGATGGACTATTCATGGACTAATGTGACATTATAATGGGAAATGGTGGAGTGTGTTTGTGCACCTTATTTGTCTGTATGTCTTCAGTAAATGGAAAGATGGGGTTGTGTCAACACTGGCATTATGATCATCAGGACAAAATATCTGTAATTGAATGGGATGATAAAATGGAAAATTGTGATGTTTTTCTCTTTTTTTTCCATTTTAATGGACCAACAAAAGAGCCCGTGTCAGTGGTAAGCCATCGGTTGTTATTGATTTCTTTCATATTTCATTATGGCTTCTTTCATTGCTTGGCAGTGCGACGCCTAAACAGCATGGCAGGTGTCCAGCCCAGGCAAGCTGGGAACGCCATCTTATAATATGATGCTGTCATTTTCTGTCATGCTCTCATTCTTCTTATTTCTTGAATTTACCACCTCTCACTGTTTTCATTCTCTCTCTCTCTCTCTCTCTCTCTCTCTCTCTCTCACACACACACACACACACACTTTCTCTCTGTTTTTTTTCATTTCGCTTTCTCCTCTGTCTATCCTGATGTCATTCGTTCTCCCTCCCCATTCACTTCAATTTCGTCTCTATCGCTATTGTCTACTGTACCTCTTTCAGCTCTTTCTCTACCCTCTCAAAATGTGCTCTGTTCCTCCCCCACATGTCTTCCATCCCTCAGCCTAGGTAAGTATACCACTGTGAACAGTGCTGGACTGGGGCGAAAAATCAGGTCAGGCATTTTCAGCCAAGATCGGTCCCTCAGGCATTGAGAGAGACAATGAAGCCTGTGACAACATTTTTAGTCATCTGTTACGAGCTACTTTGACCACAACAGCCAAAATGAATATTTACATCTGACTCTGAGAGGTCAGCTGTCGCGGCATGAGGACTGATACCGCTACATTGAGGGAAGGACCAGGCCAAACTCATCAGAAGTCCACCAGGGAAATGCCCTGTATGCCCTATAACCAATCCAGCTATGGCTGTGAAAAACCCTTCCAAGATTGCCATGGTGACATTTCAAAGCCCCACCGCCATAGTGGGACTTAATAATTTATGCCAAGATTTTTGTAGGGTTTATGCCGTGTCCAGACCAAGAGCGAACTACGCTGCCTGGTAGCGTGGGTAGCAGAAGAAGTTTCGCCTTCAATGCGCTGTATTCGCTCGAGACGCAGCATTGACATGTTTGATTCAGCTAATCACATAACGGCTCTGGCTTGACAGCCTGGGACAATCGGAGATATGAACGTTCCGATTGGTTGTCGCCGAACAGCGTCAGAGCGAGTTCGCTTGCGATTAGATTTAGTTTAAAGGTGGGATAGGAGATGTTTTTCTGGCACATATTTTACCATATCATCTGAAAAACTCCTCATGACGCCATAGCACCCATTGAAATAGAGTGTTTGGGAAAAAAACGAAATCTTTTGGTCCAGTGTAGAGGGCGTAGTCAGAAGAAAACGGCAACCAATAGAAGTAATACTCATCATCACTTCTATTGGTTTCTGACACGTCCATCAACCGCCAGCACTCACCCCTCCTCCCTGCGCGTTCACCGACTCGTGAACTTGACCGACCCCGCCCCCACCATTCATACACACGCGACAAGGCTCATCATCACTCGGCTAGTAGCAAGGTAACGAGAGTTAGCAGCAGGCTGAGCTACTTGGAAACTTTGGTGGCTTTTGCAGAGCTACAGGAAGAACTTTGGCTTTTGGAACACTAGACTACCGGTAACCATGTCAGGATAACATACTCCCTTCCCTTGGATTATCATCGGACTCGCAAAACCAGACTCCAACACGGGCTGAAAATTTGAAATGGGACCTGACACTCTTGGACACAGATGTCGGCTACGGCAGCGGCTTCAAATACGCTTTGGTGACCATATTTCTAATCGAGAGGTGAGATAATATATTTGTCTGTATAATATTTTGTGAATTGGTTTAGGACACAGTGGTGTCTTTTTTTTAAGCAAGTATCCATTGAGAGGGGTCAGAGGATTAGCTCAAGCTCCAACATATCTAGCTGCTACCTTGCTTAACATAGCTGCTACCTCAATCGCTTTATTTTTTGTGTGTTTTTCCCCCCTGTGGCATTTATTCTGTGCACATGAACACGTTTTCAGAATTGCTATGTGTAACTCAGACGGTTACTCTTGTGTGTTTTGCTGCTAGTTGTGCGAACGAGCCAGACAAACCAGCTGGGAGGAGGACGGAAGCACCCCTTCTCCATCCGCGTTCAGTTGCTAAATACGGATCCACCCCGTAGAAAGTAACCTACCATGTTTACGCACACATTACTTTGACCAGCAAAGCCCATGTCTTTCTAGTGGTTTACAAAAATATATCGTTTGCATGTTTTGCTTTGGTACGTCTCTGTTGTATGGCTACACTCGTAATAGTAGCAAGCACAAGCACAACCTGTTCGCCGCTCCAGCATTGCAAAATAGATTGCCTTGGGTTTTCAAATGTTTACATGATTGTGGGTGTAATGTTGTTAACTCGCTGATGTCGTTTTTGAGAAGACGGTAGTTTTGCATTTGATAAATACCACCTAATGACCATGACGGCTACACGGCAGATCTTTATTGTGATGGCTACACTGAATGATCACATGGAGATGCCGGTACATTATTTGTTTTACCCTGGTTATATTGAAATGTTCTGCTTTGTCCATTCCAAGGTGTGGTGTTTTCCATAGCTGCTCCTTGCTCCTGTTTCACAACATATCAAGGCTGCCAAGTAAATGAAGAATGAATCACCGCACACTGGTAGTTTATTTTATTCATGTTTGTGGGTATAATTTCGTCCAGTTGCAGATACTACTATCCTTTTTGGAATGATCTGCCTTTGAAAAACAATGGTTCTATCTGACAAAAGCGAACAGATCCTGTAGTTGTAATTGATACACTAAATCAGTGTTTCTCAACCTTTTTTTAGGCGAGGCACCCTTTCAATTCATGGAAAATTTCAAGGCACCCCAAACCAAGTAGCCATATAGCATCACATCCGATACCACACAAGCTTAGAATGTAACACATTAGGAGACACACGACCTACGTTCAAAGTTGCAGCTGGGGTGACCAATATTTACTTTATTGTGCGTAAATGGCAGATCAAAGATTCCACTGACTAACATTAACTTATCAATTTTGACAAATATGTTTTATGTTATATAATTTATTTATCAGCCACGTTTCCGCGGCACCCCTGAGGGGGCCCTACGGCACCCCAGGGTGCCCCGGCACCCCTGTTGAGAAACACTGCACTAAATTATGATATTCCTATGTGTGCGCGCGCACGCGCCAAGTTTTCAATTCAACACACTGGGACACTTTTCAGTCTTTGAGGTTGCTGGAATCAACACAGACTACCTCCATGCACCTTATCAGAACACTTTGCATGTTTTTGTATACTTGTCCCCTTTGTGTATTGCTGCTAATCTTTCTCTTTCTAGGTTCTGTTGGTTGCATGCAGATTGTGCCAGATGATTTATCTGTCTATGGTCTAAGCATGGGCTCTGTGCTAATATGCAATTTGTGCTCTTTTTTCCCTCAGGTCAACAGCCGACAGGGTCCTTCCACAACCACATACTTATGCCAGTAAAAGCCACAGCTTTTCTCCTCCAATCCAAGAAGCCTGGACTGCAGTCACCATCTCAACACACCAACCAAGAGAAAGGCGGATGGCTCAATTCAGTATGTAGTTCTGCAAATATTCTCAAAGGTCTTCACAGCCCCCCATGGTGCAGAATGCATTTACATTTATTTGTGTAAGGTCAAAACAATGCTGATTACAGAACATAACTAGGGCCATGAATGAAATTTGAGGTAGCAGCCAGCCATCACCTGATGGTGAGAGGTGGTCCTAAGATCAGAGAGAAGCAGGTTGAAATCCCATCCTTACCTCTCCCTACTTACACCTCCATCCACAGCTGAAGTGCACTTGAGCAAGGCACACAAGTCCACTTAGGTCCTGGGACTGTAGCCAACACCCTGTAAAACCCTGCTGTGTAATTTGATGTAATGAAGCCCTAATATAGTCTAACACATTGCTTGTTACAGATATGGAAAATTGCACAATAAAAGTTCCAGGACATGAAGGCTGCATACTGTGAACGTCAACCTTCAGGGCACCGTCCTGCGCAGAAGACTTTCTACCCTAAGAGGGATGGCTGACCGCAGACACTCACAACCAGGTGAGCCCAGATGAAGGAGTTATTTTTGGTGTCCCTGCCCCAACAACCCAGGTTACTTACATTTAAAATGTCACTGGAGCTACTGTCAGATATGTGATTTCTAATTCTGTTTATCTTTTTACAGCACAGACGCCTCCAACCTCAAACCAGGCCCTTCACAGTTGCTGCACTTACCCACCTTCCCAGAGTTTTTGTGTGGTAATGACAACTGTAAATATAGTATAAAGTAATGTATCTAGTGTCATGTGTAATACATTGTTTAAATTGTCCATACATTTCAATGACAGTAAATATTGGTGGACACAATTTGACTGTGTGGCTTTTTTTTTAATTCATTCTCTGACTGAAAATGCATGGTTACATAATTTATATATTCCACAAGACCACAATCAGAAGAACATTTGACAGGTTGCATTTATTTTCTATGTATGAAAAAAACAATGGTAACAAGACAAACGTGGTTCCAAACCAAAAAGGTGAGATGTACAGATGAATGCTCCTACAGATAATGAAAAATAATAAAAGTCTGCACACTGCCGGTTTGTGTGTTTTATACCGTACTCTGTATAAACCTTTTATATTGCTCTAGTGGAGCAGGGTAACCCTGGCTAATCCTGGGTATTGTACTGTGTATTACAAGGTCAGCCCTGTTCAAGTGCCCCATACTGTCTGCAGGCTGCATGCCTGAAGAGACCTCTCACCTGGTCCTACATCAGCCCAAAGTCTTATCAAAACTGAGAACACCACAGCATTTCCTTTCAATGTTCATGGGCATCTCCTTACAGATTGCGCACAGGCGCCAGGTTGGTTGTGCTACTGGGCTGTGACTGAGGACCAGATGTCATGTGCCAGGTCGAACATCAAACTGGGGTCACGGCGGGTCAGGGCACGCTGCAGTAACCGATGATTGAATCAAGGCCTGCAAAGCAATAAATACATTTTATGTAGTGCATTTTCTATTTGATGATGGGGACTAAATAACTCTATTGACAATAAGACCAATATGGACATAAGCAATCATTATTGTGTATATAAATAAAGATGTGCCAATTATATGCATACAACGTTTTCAGTCAATTTCTTACAAACTGGTGTTGTGCCAGGGGTTACACAGATGTATGAAGTAGATGGGCTTTTATGGATGTACTTGAACTACCACTGGCGTTGTGCACCTACAACCATGTAATATCACACTACTACACTACTACCGTTGTGATAACATCCATTACAATTTCGACTATGATTTTGGGGCACAAGTCAAAGCCCTAGTGTGTGTGTGTGTGTGTGTTTGTGCGTGTGCGTGTGTGTGTGTTTGTGCGTGTGCGTGTGTGTGTGTAAGCGCACGCGAGCACAAGGAAGCAGACAGCGGGGGACAAAGGGGTCCGTTGTCCCGGGCCCAGGGAGAGAGGGGACCCAAAAATTGGGTCCTCATTACATTGTATGTATTGGATCGGGGGCTCTTTCAAATGACTTTGTCCCGGGCCCGGCCAAAGCTGTCAGTGGCCCTGTGTGTGCGTGCGTGTGTCTGAGTTCCCTCCCCTCAGTGTTGCTCTTAATCCACCTCTACGCCCTCAGCACATTATGCCAAGTGCACATTATCCTCCACTACCACTGGCGTTGTGCACCTACAACCATGTAATATCACACTACTACTCATAGGAGTAGAAATATTGTAATGGTTATCACAACAGGTGTACTCGTGTAGCCTACTCGTGTTGCGATATAGAGTACATCCGTTGTGATAACATCCATTACAATACTTACACATCTGGAGGAATACAGCAGGACAATGTTATTGAGGGATGAATGTACATCCTTACAGTTAGCAGGGCGTCAATTCTGTTGGAGTCTCCCTAATCAAACCGACCTCTGCTGCGTCTATCTTCCTCCTCCTCCATCTCTGGCCATCGGTCCTACTGGGCTGTTAGGTCGTTATGATTGTGATGGGCCAGGAAAGTCAGAGCTGGAGCTCTCGTGGTCGTGGAAGGTCTAAAGCATATGAAAATATCGTCAGCCAAAACAATTTCATTAGCGTTGATCAGTTCGGTTGTTTTTCTTTACTCCCTCTGTCCCTGTGTCTGCGCGTGCGACAACCCAAGTGAAATCTGAAGTCATAGCCTAAAACACTACGGATTGTGGTGTCGGGCATATATAAATACAATAGTAAAATGTATACTGCGGTACACATCTGTCAAAATAAATCCATGTGTCAGTACTGTAGCTACTGGCTAGAACTACTGTCTAGGGATGACAGTATAGCATCTGTCATCAGTGTTAGGAAGTTAGAATGAGATATCTAAGTAACACGTATCAAGTCAAGTTCAATAACTAATCTAGTATACATCTACTGTCATCAATATTTCTTGAAATGGCAACCATGACGGCCTGTGCGTTTATTGTGATGTTGAACATTCTTACCGTAGCCGGAGACAGTGCCATGGCTGGAAGTTAGCTTGGCTAGTCGCTTTGTCGTGGCTTCTAGCCCGCCCCCCGCCTCGTGAGCTCTCGTGGGTTCCCGGGATAATCCGAACACTCGACAGACTGCATGCGCGTTCATGTGTTTTGAAGGCGTGGCTTTGAGGGGAGGGCTGAAGGGAGAGGCGGGCTGTGTATTTTCAAAAATATAGCTCACAGGAACCGTTTTTCAAAGATCTCCAACCCTACCTTTAATCTTAAAAATTCGCTCTGGTCGCGCAAGAAGCTTCGCTACTGGCGAATTCGCTTTGGTAGCGCAGGTCGCGTGTCCTCCATAGAGAAATAATGACTTCCGTCGCTTCATTCGCTCCGTTCGCTCTTGGTCTGTACACAGCATTTAGGTGGAGGATGTTGGGGGTAGGGAAGCCGACAGGAGGCGACAAAGGGGACACTTGTCCCAGGCCCAGGGAGAGAAAGGGCCCACAATTGAATCCTTGTTACATTGTAGTGACTGGGTTTGGGGCCCTTTCAGATGTCTTCGTCCTGGGCCCAGCAAAACCTGTCAGCGGACCTGGTGGGGGATATCCCCATCCATGATGCCTCCATGCAGTGTGCGTGCATTCATGTATCAGTGTGTTTGTTGAGGTGCAGGGAACTGGGGAGAATGCATGCTGCTCATAATTGTGTGTGTGTGTGTGTGTGTGTGTGTGTGTGTGTGTGTGTGTGTGTTAAGCCTTTGACTTCGATATTCGATATTCGAATATAAGTCGAATGTTAAGAAAATTCGAGACATTCGAACGAATATTAATTGGCCATTAATATTCGAATCTGACTTGGGTATTGCTTTTTTGGGTATTTCATTGTTATTGATTAAAATCATTTCCTTGTAAACATCGCAATTCACAGTCTCAATTTATTTTTTCCATGGCTGGTTAATCACTACAGCTGTGTTGAGGAGAGTCGCGTGCGTGTGGCTCATCTCTCTGTGTTCCGTAGCAGGACACTTGCGGCAGGCAGTCTCCCCCTGAGTCCGCATAACAAGCAGATGAGTGCTGCAGAGTTCCATTCAAGTGAATGGTTACAGTTAATAAACAAAGCATCATCACATTACTTTCTGGAGTTGTTGACGAGTTTCTGGAATTATGTGATTCAACCCACAAGTACCTGTGATTACACCAAGAGTAAGATAATAACTTCTTGTTTTTTGGATTTTGACCAAATTAGCTTCGTTGGTCTGGGTGTCAGATCAGGCAGACTCCAGGTGATGATTTTGTTAGCATGCTTTTAGCATGTTTTTAGCGCACTGCTAGTTTGTGTAATGTTCGTTTTTAGACGAGAGCAGTCATCTTACCTGGACCTACAAACACACTACCTAAATGTCCGTCATTAGTGATAGAAAATAAATACATATTTGTTGATATTGGTGCTGTGTGCTCAATTCTCATGATTCCCATATGATCCAATTCAAATTTTAACTTGGGCTACAAGTTTGACATGGCTGCTAGCTTTGCCATGTTTTAATCTGCATTCACACCTCTAAGTACCGTCTTCTTATAAGTGCTGAACGATCGCTAAACAATAATGGCTGGTTGAATGCATGTTGTTAATGGGCCATTAGGCTACATCTCTGGTTGGAATAGCCTTTTACTAGTCTTACTGACTGGGGGAAAGAATAACTTCAGCTTGACATCAGGTCTAACTGGGGCAATTTTAATGGTAAAAAATATGGATAAATATTCGAATATATTCGAATATCGTTTTTAATTTAGAAACGAACTTCGACTATGATTTTGGGGCACAAGTCAAAGCCCTAGTGTGTGTGTGTGTGTGTGTGTGTGTGTGTGTGTGTGTGTGTGTGTGTGTGTGTGTGTGTGTGTGTGTGTGTGTGTGTGTGTGTGTGTAAGCGCACGCGAGCTCAAGGAAGCAGACAGCGGGGGACAAAGGGGTCCGTTGTCCCGGGCCCAGGGAGAGAGGGGGCCCAAAAATTGGGTCCTCATTACATTGTATGTATTGGATCGGGGGCTCTTTCAAATGACTTTGTCCCGGGCCCGGCCAAAGCTGTCAGTGGCCCTGTGTGTGCGTGCGTGTGTCTGATTCCCTCCCCTCAGTGTTGGTCTTACTCCACCTCTACGCCCTCAGCACATTATGCCAAGTGCACATTATCCTCCATTCATCTGCAGCCGCCGCTGCTATTAGTGTCCCGACTTATTCAGGAAGTTGTCACTTGCAGGTACTAGAGCACAGAGAGCCACCACATGGGGCCCCATCACAGCTGCACCTGTGTGGGCCACATCTGGGCCGCGTCACTGCAACATCTGGGCCGCATCACCGCTGCATTTGGGCCGCGTCACTGCCACATGTGGGACATATCAGGCCCCTGTCACTGCTGCTTTAGCGCTGCATCACAGCCCCTACTGGGACCCAATTTCAAGTACTCAAGCACAGAGAGGAAGCACAGGGACACCATCAGAGTGCTGGACCATATTTTAGCTTCATCAGGGTTATATCACTACTGTGTAATGCTGAGTCGCATCATGCAGCATGACGCCAGTAGTGAGAGTAACGGAGGTCAACAAGCAGAGTGTGGCGTGGAGCGCTTGTAAATCTCTCTCCCGAAGCCTCATACAGTGCTGGAGCGTTGTGCTGTCGGACCGGCCTTTTAGCTCAGTGGTATTGTACTGTGCCTCCTAGGGCTGGGTAAAATTTCGATTTTATCGATAATCGATCGATTTCATCTAAAATTCACATAATCGATTCACAGGGCACAAAATCGATTTTTTGGTTCTTTTTCTTTTTGTTCTTTTTGTTTAATTTAGGTCTATGGAAAATACCCAGTAGGTATTAGTCAATTAGGCCTAGGCCTACTTATTACAAATTAGCAATCTGTTAACACTGTCAAGCCACAGCCCTTTGACATTTTTATATAAAAATAGGCAGCAGTATCTTTTGGGGGAAATCCTGGCACCAAGAGGGGAACGGATTGAATCGATACAGGAACATGGCTGCGAAACCCAGCCCTAGTGCCTCCCATTCCGAACTGATGCGTTGACCAGCAGGGGGCGAGTTCACAGGCCCAAGGGGGACGGACTGCGCGGGAATACCTCAGTTACATGTGCATCTCTTAATTCCCCTGTTACATCTGGGCTGCATACTGTATGTGCCAACGTCACTGTCATTGCCACTGGCATCTCTACCACCCCTTATCTGCCCGACGGACGCTGTGTCCCTTCACGTCGCATCATGTCCCATCACGCCATAATGTAATGTGCCGTCCCATTTCATCTCCCCCGTCTGCACAGTTGTGGGACGTTAAGTAACTCAGCCAAGCAGGAAGACGCCTCAAAACCTGCTGTTGGATACTTTGCATGGTATCATCAGAGTCGACTCTGATGAAGACGCACTGCTTCGAAACGTTTGTCATGCTCGCACCACAATAAAATCAGAAAAACTTATCCTGTGTGCTCCAGTCGTCCTTGGCCCAGTCTCCTTTGAAGTGGACCAGCTTGCTCCAAACACACATACACATGTTCATGTTGCATTTCAGAGACAATGATCTTAAACCTTCATAATGTATCTGGAACATATTCTATATGCTTTTTATCATGACCGTGTTTACATAAAAACAGTGAAGCACTCAAGCTGCATCTGGACTATGTATTCTCATCTGCCCAGATGGTCTTGTTCACACAGACACACACACACACACACACACACAATCCTGACGTGTGTTTACAGATGTGGGCAATCTGCTCAGCGCAGGAATATTTCAAAGACATCTCGAAGTGAGAAAAAAAACAGGAAAAACGTATAATGGCGGATCGTTTCAGATGCTGCTTTGCGAGTTTTCTTGCCGACTGATTAACAGTCTCAATGTCGTACAGGAAGTAAGATCTGAGCGTGCTCAGTCTCTGTGTTCTGTTTTGCTCTATTCCATCCACTGCCTGAGGCGAGGAGATGAGAGAGTCCTTGGAATTAAACACGCTACTGGATGAGGAACTGCTCCAAAGCGTTTTGCTATTTTTTTCTTGTTTGTTTACTCAAGTTAAAATTCAACTTGTGGTTTTTCGGCAGCAATCGTTTATGTTATGCTGCCCTTGTATTTGCCCTTGTACAGTACAGAAAGTGTTTGTGGATTTTGTTTTTCTTCGTTTGTTTGTTTTACATTGCTCAGGTTTTTTTTTCTTAATTTTATTGTTTTTCTGTCATGTCATCCTTTGACCTTTTTCTCTCACGCATATCATAACCTCTTGCATCCAAATCGAATCCCCACCTCTTGCAGACTATCCACCGACTCCATTACAGCACCGTCCGCCTGAGAAATGTCTACTCTCTGTCCTTGACTTACAAGGTTCTCTACTCACAACTTTCACATTGTAAAACAAACACACATTTCTGCAACTTAAAATGTTTAGTTGTGATATTGTGTATGAGGGTTTTTCTCTATGGTTTTTCTGTATGGAATTAGATATCATACTGTAAGTATCATCATACTTTATCTCCACTGAAAGATAAACATGTTGATACCAGTTTTTCTTTATATTACATTATATCATTATATGAGCCGTTTCTGCTACAGGGAAAATCCATGTGTTGTCCTCTGACGTTTATTATTCTTTTACTAACAAATGCTTTGCTGTGTACTTTCCGTAAATACGTTGATTGTAATCACACTAAAACAAAACCCTGTGGCTGCTGTGTGTGTCTGTGTCTGTGTGCCTGTGTGTCTTTGGTGAGTGATACACTGTATTTCTTATATCACCTCTGTCGCAGCTGGACCTCTCCCCTGACTGCCATAATAACACAGAAAAGAACACCCTCCTCAGAGCACTTCTTCATCTGCCATCCTCTCACCCTCTCAGGACCTTATCATAAGGGCCACATGGGCCAGACAAATGGACCTCCCACTGCTCCCTAGCCACACTCCTCTCCTCTCCTCTCTTTCACAGTCGTCCCATCTCCCTTCTCTGATTCCCTCCTCTTCTCCCCTCTCCTCCTCTCCACCCTCTCTCTCTTCTCATTTCCTCTCGCCTTCTTTCCAATCGTCTCGCATCTAGTCTCCTCTCTTCTCATCTCCCCCCACTGCTCCCCAGACACTCCTCTGCTCCACAGTCCTCTCAGCTCCTCTCTTCTCCTCCACCCTCTCTTCTCATTTCCTCTCGCCTTCTTTTCTCTCCCCTCCTCTCCTCTCATTTCACATCTGGTCTCCACTCTTCACTCTCAGCTCCACAGTCCTCTCCTCTCCTCTCATTTCACATCTGGTCTCCACTCTCCTGTCCTCCTTTCCTCTCTCGTCAAAGCTCTGTGACGCTGCTGTCAGGCCACCAGACCGTATCTTTAATAACCATGTGTAATGTAGACCATATCTACTGCAGTCACACCAATCCTGCTCCTGCATACTGCTGCTGATGTGCTTCAACATTGCCACGCTCTGTAAGCACAGAAGTGTGTGCGTGTGCGTGTGTGTGCATGCATGTTGCTGATGCTCCTGCTACTGCTGGTGGTATGCTTCACATATCCACGCTTGGTGAGCAGAGAAGAGAGTGAGACAGCTAGAGAGAGAGAGATGCTGTGTGTGTGTGTGTGTGTTTTAGAGAGAGAAAGATGGTGTGTGTGTGTGTGTGTTTTAGAGAGAGATGATGTGTTTTAGAGAGAGAGAGAGATGACGTGTGTGTGTGTGTGTCTGTGGAGGTCTCTAGGGCCGGGGGGGTTGGTGGAGGACACCCCAAGTGGCTGTGACTTGGGCTGCTCAATCATAGGAAAAATCAATATCAACAATTATTCAAAAGAAAGAAGTTTACCTGAGTGAACCCGATGACGCACAGAGGCGAAACACGTTGTTTGCTCTGAATAAATGAGCATAAAGTCATGTTCGGTAAACTTCTTTCTTTTGAAGTATTGAACACTCCTGTGTTTACCAGAAGCTGTGCATGGATCTTTGAACTGGTCAATATCACAATTATTTCAGTCAATATTGATATCACAATGTTTTCAAATATATATTTTTTAAGAAAAATAATTGTGCCAAACAATTCACGATCTTCCCTCCCTTCTGCAGTGTGAGTGGAGAGCCATAGAGAAGTACACAGTGGTGTTCTGCATGAGCGTTGGGTATGGCAAGTCTGCACTGTGCTCGCAACCTGGCTCAAGTGGAGGGGAATGTATTGCACGTAGAATGTACTGCACATAGCGTAGCCTACCTTTTGGTAGTATCAGAGGGTGTTTATGGGTAGTACGAGAGAGGAATCTCGCGGCTTTTTTCGGGTGGTACTGTCCACTAAGTGGCGCCATCCAGACAGCGCAGAGGAGCGCCAAGGAGCGCAGAGGCTGTTAGAATGAATGGGGTCCATGGAGCTCATCCACAGATGCTGCCATTGCTTTGGGAGAGAATTGGTATCGTTGTTTCATTTTATTTTTCCCAAAGGCAGGATGAATTATCCTTTCAAACAGCACTTAGTTTGAATGTTTAAACTCTCTGGATCTTTGTAAAATACGTATTTATTGTCAATATAATGTCACGAGTGGCTTCACACACTGCGTTTGGATTGGTCGGCCGGCTGCATTGCTGTGATCACGACGGCCGTAAAGCAATTTTGTTAGCAAGATGCTAGCGGAGCCTGACTCATAAATGCCAATGCTGTAAGAAATCAGAAGGACATAACTCTCAGGTTATTGCACATTTCATTTACATCCACATTGGTTTCTCAGAACTTACAATAATATTGTCAAGTTTCAGCCGACAGCGAGCACAATTGTCAGTTATTAGCGCCAGCCTTATGGGCTCTGCTGTCTCGACAGCGCTCTCTAGGTGAACTGTAGGCACGGGCTGGAGGGCGAGATTGAACACTGTATGTAAACCCACTGTGGTAGTATAGACAAAAAAAAATGTTTCAACTTGACATTATGAAATCTGATATTGTTTGAAAGCAATATTGCACAGGCCTACTGTGACCATGTGACCACAAATCATCATATTATGAACTAAATATCAAAAAACTAATGTAGGAAGTACAAACATATTGTATTATATCGATTCAACTGTTCAATACTGAACTGAAAAGACACATAGTAGACCTCAATTGAACCCCAAGCATCTGGGATTAACCAATTTAAGACACTGAGGGCTGTGGGAGAAGAGGGGCTTGGATGGAAAAGATGAACTGCATGGCGAACACAGTTTAATATGATGCGCGTGCACACACACACACACACACACACACACACACACACACACACACACACAATATCAATGTAAAAGATGGCACAAACCATAAAATACACACAGACACAGACACAGTAACAAAGGGCGCCCAAACCATAAAGCTGTTTCCACATTTAGGCCCTGGCCGCCCGGCCATGCTATGCAGCTTAGACTAATACTAATACCCCGTGCATTTAGCCATGATGCACACTGGAGCACCAGAGAGAGTAATGTGGCATACTAAAGCTGCAAGGACACATTAACAGGCACACCGCTTTTAACAATGACCTCCTTCATCTCTCTCTCTCTCTCTCTCTCTCTCTCTCTCTCTCTCTCTCCTTTTTTCACCTCCTCTTCCCCCTGACAGGTTGGCCACATTATCTCTCTTCAGCATATGCCAACAATGTGTCCTCATTGGCCACAGTTCATCTGTGCTGATGAAACGCTCGTTTGCTCATCAGTTCGCCTCAGGCCCTCTCTACTGTCTGTCAGTCAGTCTTTACGGTATTAGCGTGTCAAATAGCATAGCACCGGGGCACATGGTGCCAGTGTGTGTGTGTATGTCTGTGTCAGTATGTCTGTGTGACAGACAAAGGTGTGTGTGCGCGTGTGTGTCTTTATGGTATTAGCGTGTCAAACTGCATAGCACCAGAGGCACATGGTGCCAGTGTGTGTGTGTGTCTGTGTTAGGGTGGCCATCGGTCCGTTTTTACGACCTGTTCACGACGTTCGTGTGTCCCTCTCTTTGTCTTTCCTTTCCTCCTAGCCTTTTGCTTATGGCCTCGAGATGCGAGGCAACGTCATTGACGCAAACTAGACCTTGACAGTCGGTCGCATTTCCGATATCTGCGGCCGCCATGTTACTCCAGATATAACCCCAGACCTAAATGCCTTTACAACGATACGAGGGTTCTCACAACTTTACAAACAGGGCAAAGAAACGTCTTTCTGCACGGGCGCTGTCTGTATTTTGAGCTCGTGTTGTTGGTTATCCAGCGTCTGCATGAAAAAAAAAAAAAGGTTGACAGAAGCGGTTTGCCTCCCTTAAAACACCGCTGATAAACAGACTTCTGACCAATTTTGAGTAAAGTAAATCAAATTAATTCTTGGCTATTAGGCCTACGAATGCATGACTACCCAAAATACATTAAAAAAATATATATACAAAAAATATGAAACAGCCTACACAGACAACAACGGAAGGATTTGTCTATCGTAACCTGCCGTCTCTGATACAATATTAAGATAGTGGTACTGATGACTCCTTTATCCGAGTGAGGTAATGAAATGCGGAAATCCTTCCCCCAAAAAATATTGTTTTACAAGTAAAACTGTTGTTGGCAGCTGAGTTAGTCTGAGGTAAGATGGCAGCACTGTTCCCTGATTTCTGCCTACAGTTTAGAACGCCAACTTCACTGTTTTCTCCACGGAGGCGGAGATTCGGCAAGTCGAAGCAATGGGTGCGCGCGAGGACGCTAGGTTAGAAAGTTAAGGGGCGGGGTTGTCCGGCCGAAGTCCGG
Organism: Engraulis encrasicolus; assembly: GCF_034702125.1. Lineage (NCBI taxonomy): Eukaryota > Metazoa > Chordata > Actinopteri > Clupeiformes > Engraulidae > Engraulis > Engraulis encrasicolus. The sequence continues at coordinate 17,074,649 of NC_085868.1, read as the reverse complement.
ACAGCTGGTCACCCTAGTCTGCGTGTGTGTGTGCGCGAATACCTGTAGCATAGCACCGGGGGCACGTGCTGCTGGCCAGGAAGTAGTGGAGGGATGTGTGTGTGTGGGTGTGTGTGCCTGTATGAGAGAGGGAAAGAGAGAGAGAGAGAGAAATATGGGTGAAGAGATCCGTTTCTAAAAGCTGTCATGATGTGTGGTATCGAGATGATTTGTGTTGTGATTTCCTACGCCTCTGTGCCGAATTGGCCAGTTTGTGTGCGTGCGTGCGTGCGTGCGTGCGTGCGTGCGTGCGTGCGTATGCACAAATGCTTCACTCTGCACAGGGCTGCTCGAATGGTATGAATAATAATGCCATGCCCACTTTGATGTGGATGTGCCTCAGAATGTGTGTGTGTGCACGTCCGTGTGTGCACGTCTGTGTGTGTAGTGTGTACAGTAGTTTGTCGACCGCATACTCGCCTTCGAGCTTTTCATCTTCCTAACGCTGCATGAATGCTACCCTCTCCAATTCCATATGACCATGACGTGCTGCATTTCCTGTCCCTTATGCCTCTCTGTGCTCCGTGTCTGTTCCTATTGCTGCTGTTTGGCCACAGTCCTCTTAATCTGGGCTTCTCCTCGGAGAAAGGGGCTCTATTTTGGAACCATCTATTCCTATCCATCAGGGAGTTAAAGCACTCTGATTGTGTGTGTGTGTGTGTGTGTGTGTGTGTGTGTGTGTGTGTGTGTGCGTGCGTGCGTGTGTGTGTGTGTGTTTGTTTGTGTGTGTGTCTTAGTCTGTGTGCGTGTTGTTTTTTGTTTGTGTGTGTGTGTGTGTTTTGGCATTTGAGCTGGGATTTGGTGTGTGGTTTGTGGGTGTGTGTACATCTGTTCCAAACAATTATGATGCCTCTCATATCTCCAACTGTACTGACAGAGACATGCACAGAGAGAGAGAGAGAGAGAGAGAGAGAGAGAGAGACTGGAAATACCCATTATTATTATGGCCCTGATGAGAACGGAAAATAAAACTCTTTCAGTTCGAGTCTCCATGGCCAGCATGATGCTGCTGCTAACAGTTTGCTCTCTGGCGATGCTCATGTTTAGATGTCTCCCTCTCATCCCCAACAGGGCTGTTGTGACATGCTGTCACAAAGTACAAAAGAGAGAGAACCGCCGCTGGTGTGCACTTGCTGCAAACAGCATGAAGTAGATGTGCTGAAGTCGTGGTGCGATCTCACATCGACCTTTTTTTTCCTTGTGTAATTGACTGAAGAAAAGAAGGATCGTTAGACATTGGGCGTTCCTTTAGTACAGCTACAAACATTATAAAAAATTGTGGTAATTATAGTAATTTGCAATGTATAGTCAAGATTAAGGGTGATATGAATGAGACTGAAAATATGATTAAAATGCTTTTAACCCATTGACGCCTGAAGCACCTGCAGAAATGGGTGCTAAATGCCTGAGCCATTTTTGGGAAAATGTACTGTCAGCCTATAAAAACCTACATATCTTATAAAAACAAGACATTAATTGTATTTAAAAGCTAAGACCCTCCTCTTCGATTCAAATATGTTCATTCAGCTTTAACATGACCACGTTTTTCATTTAAAAAAATCGGAAATCTCATAAGTCTGAATGTAACGTCATGCAGCTCCAGGCACCAGGGTCAATGTTGCGAGACGCAACATCCAGCATCAATGCTTTTAAATAAAGTGCACAGCCTGATGATGAATTTCCCAACGTTCGTAAAGCTTGGCAGTGAGATCTAAGAAAGCTTATGGACCAAAGTCTGTCCTGCAATAATGTCACCGCTAACTTAACTTTTAATTTATGTACATGCCTAAGACATGTGACACACAGTGAGCAGGGAAGCCGACATTGGTGGCCAAATGAGTCTGATGTCCCAGGCCCAGGGACCGTAGGGGCCCTTTCAAATAACTAAAGGGCAGATTACAGTTGTGCCTCTGCGTCCTTTGGGTCTTGTGGCTAACCACTTTTGCTGGTAATGCATCTGCGCACAAGGTCTCATGTCACAAGAAAGCATACATATTAGGCTTAAGCCTGGGCCCAGGCAGAGCTGTCAGCGGCCCTGCTAGTAAGCAAGCTCTGCGTTATTTCCTGGAAGGTAGACTACATTTCCCAGAAGCTGCCAGGCTGCTGCCACCACTACCCCATGGTGTGCAGCTCAGCTCTCCCAGTAGACCTGAGTGGAGTCTCTGCAGTGCTCCCTGCATAGAGGTAGAGCATTAGACTAGGGGTTACACAGCAATTAACGGCAGCACTGGGAAACGGCACATGCAGCCTCCCATCTTGTGTAGGTGGTGGAGGCACCTTTGGTCAATGCAAGTCAATGGAGAACACGCCCACCTCTATCAAAAAATTGACTGAAACTGTGTGAACATTAATCAAAGACCAGATTTGAAACGTCAAGCGAAATATCTACCTAAATCATATCACTCATATCAAGTCGATAAAATACGAATCAAAATCAAATTACCGTATTAATTATGTAGATATTTAGCAACACACTTAAACTATTGTGCCTGTATAGTGTCTTGATGAACATTTTCACATTATTAAGCCATTTTTTGACAGAGGTAAGCCCCCTTTTTCATTTATTTCTATTTCTCAGGTCTACCTCCAAAAATGGCTGCCACGGACCTCTAGTGTAATGTTCTGCTTCTATGGATCCCTGTGTCTCTGCAGTGCTCCCTGCATGGACCCCTAGCCACTGTGTCTCTGCAGCTGCCCAGGAAAAGGACTTATTCTAAACAAAATTGAAAAAGCAGTGTTTCCTATGTGTGAACCAGAGGCACATCTTGTCACCAGGCTAGGCAGGCAGCCGCTTGGGGCCCCAGATTATGAATAGCTCTCACACTTTACTACAGTAGTGGCAATTTTGGTTAAAATGTTCAATCCTTAGAATTTTCGCTTGGGGCCCCACCTGACCCTAGAATCGCCTCTGGTGTGAACCCTGTGCCCACACAGGTATCACTATCTGTTATGGAGTTATGAATTAGTATGATCTTGGATGCCTATTTCTGATGTGGACATGAGTTCTGCTATATGTATTTCTGCTCTTCCTGTAATGTATAGTCCCAAAGGCTGCTAAACTGCTTGCCATCACATCCACTGCTGTGCAGATTTCACAGCAGTCCTGAGTAGAGCAGGGAATGCTCCCTAGCCATGCTACCCAGGAAAAAGGCTTATTCTCTGGGGCTAGCCGTGGACTCGACCTCCCCCTGTGACCTTGAGGTCCCTCCCTGAGGCGTGTGGGGTCACCCGCGCTACATTAGTCAAAGTAGAAATTAGCCCTCGCGCCATGGGCATTCTCATTTGTCTTGCAGTGTCAGAAATGAATGCATGTGCACACGCTGCACTGCATGGCTCTCATCCGCTCTCCTTTCTCGTCTTCGTTTAATTTATAAATTTTGCCCAACCCCCCCCCCCCCGCTTTTTTGCCTTTAATCATATTTAAGCTTTATTTAATTTGCACGCGGGGTCCTGTATCACACCGGGAGACAAAAAGCTGAGCATGATGCATTGCTTACTGTTTTTTGCGTAATGGCTGAACTTCATCATCAGCAGGTTTTTTTTTTGCCCTCAAGAAAACACATAATTATAGCCGTGAATTTGTTTGTAATACACCTTATTAATTTACTGGTGGTGGCTCCTGGAAATATGGGATGCTATACAACATGCTATTACTCACATCAGGTTTGTAAAAGGTGCAGTCCCATTGTGTGGAGTCCCATCTGTGTGTGTGTGCGTGTGTGTGTGTGTGTGTGTGTGTGTGTGTG
>NC_085868.1:17062078-17064578 GCF_034702125.1 Engraulis encrasicolus | reverse complement strand
TTTGTGGGAGGGTGCTCAATTGCTTTGCCTGAACTGATGAATGTATGAATCTTTGTGTATTTGTGTGTTTGTCTGGCTGTGTATGTGTTTGTGCAACATGACATCAAGACAATGAATATGAATCCGATGCCAATTTGAGCCGTTTAGCGCGTGTGCACCACGCTTTTGCATGTTTCCTCTAGCTCTAAAATGCCTTGCTGTGACAGGTATAGGGTTAGGGGTGGTTTTGGTCTGGGGACACTTTTGCCATTTTCCTTGCTTGTTTCGCTGTTGTTGGCAAAAGTTAAGCTGCAGAAACGTTTATTTACTGACAGGTTTTTAGGGTTGGTTTTGTTCGGGGCACAGCTTAGCATTTTCGCATTTAGTAACAGAAATTAGCCGCGACCACGGGAAAATTACTTGCCTCGTGTGAGCCTGGTTAGATGTATAAAAACTGCTTTTCTTCAGTTTTGCCCTCCACGAGTTCACATGAAAATGCCATGCACCAACACGTGCAATTTACTAGCGTGAGAACAACAAGGCTGTTCAGGAATGCCAGTCTGGTTTGTAGGAGGGTGCACATGCTTTGCCTGAGCAGATGAACTTGAGTGTGTGTGTGTGTGTGTGTGTGTGTGTGTGTGTGTGTGTGTGTGTGTGTGTGTGTGTGTGTGTGTGTGTGTGTGTGTGTGTGTGTGTGTGTGTGTGCGTGTGTGTTTAAGAGTGAGTGTCCTCATGTGTGTGTGCGCACCAGATATCTCAGGGAAAATATTTTGCCGTTGTCGATCATAATCATGGATCCAATTTTACAGCCAACTGACTTCTGCAAGTAACTCTCCATGTGAGTACTTGACAAGTAATGCCAGACATCAATGTCATGTCACAACCAGCTCAACTCTTATGTTAATGCATTTTCCCCCGACATACTTTAGATTGACCAGACTCCCCAAAGATGCAACCTGATGTGTTTTCACAAATAATAGATTCATTACTACAGAGGAAGTGGGAGATAGAGACAAAGGGTGCATTCCAATATGCAGACTCCCGTCCTCCACTTATGCTTGTGGCCTCACCCCGCCTCCTGGTCCCGCTTCCGTGGAGAAAACAATAAAGTTTCCTGTTTTTCCTTCACCATCCAGTTTACACATGAGAAAATGACTTTACAAGTGAGCTTTTGCTGTTATCAGTGACTTCATCACAACAAATTACTTCCTGGTACGAGGCCACAAGCACAAGTGGACGCAAGTCTGCATATTTGAATGCACCCGAAGAGAGACATACCAACATACAATATACAGGAAAGGATAAATACATACATACTGATAGTATCTAGGTTTACTAATAATTCATATTTAAGGCCAGTTTCAGTGCAATAGTTGAAATTCAGAAATGCAAGATTTATTAACTTGAGAGAGGGGGAGAGGAGACCATTAGGCCCAAAGGCCCATCCACAGGCCTCCTCACCCCCCTCTCCCTGAATAGGTGTCAACAGGTACAGATACAGACAAAGAAGAGAAAACAATGCCAGTGTCTGAATTAAAAAGCCCTCCACAGGAAATGAGGTCACATTGGATGATGTCACATACAGTGATATTCTTAGCCAATAGCAATGGATAGGCAATTTCAAATCAGCAGTTTGGGGGAAGGGAAGTTCAGTATATCCTGATGCCATAGAAAAAGGGAGCTTTTATTTGGCATCTCACAGTCTAAAATTGTTATTCAAACACGTATCAAACAATACATGGACATTGAAATGTTATGTGTGATTGGGGGCAATATTCAGATTCCTTCAATACGCCTACATACAGTATATCAGATTCAGATTCGGATTCGTGTGAGAGAAAAAACTGATATGATACTCAAACAGATGCAGGGTCAACCGTTGCCTACTTGGTCAGTGGTCTTAACTTCAGAGGGTCGCAGGTTCAAATCCCACCCTTACCTGTCCCTACACCTACAGAGTAGACATGGCTGAAGTGCCCATAAGCAAGGCGCCTAACTGCACACTGCTCCAGGGACTGTTACCCCATACCATCTAAATAACTGCAAGTCGCTTTGGATAATATCGTCCGCCAAGTGTGATGTAATGTAATCTAATGTATTTACAGTTCTTTTCAATTGCTTACAAACATTTTTTTCTCACTTGCTGTGTTATTTTCCCCCAAACTCAGCACACTTTGTGTATTACACTGTTGCTCACACCAGCCACAAAACAGGATCTCACACCACCGAAAATGAGAAACACATTTGGAAAGTCTGCAAGATATTTGTGTATTTTGACTTGAAAGAAAGACAGTGTCAAGGCTGAGAGTTAGTTATCGGAAGGTTTCACTACCTTGAGAGGTAGTTGTGAAATTTGAGTTTTAGGCTTGAGATTCAAAAAAGAGTTGCAAAAATGTAAAATAGTGTAAATAGACTCAAACATGGGCACACACAGGCATACGCACACGCACATGCACACACACACACACACACACACACACACACACACACACACACACACACACACACACACACACACACA
>NC_085868.1:17052078-17057078 GCF_034702125.1 Engraulis encrasicolus | reverse complement strand
ACATCTCTCTCTCTCTCTCTCTCTCTCTCTCTCTCTCTCTCTCTCTCTCTCTCTCTCTCTCTCTCTCTCTCTCTCTCTCTCTCTCTCTCTCTCTCTTTGTATTTTTCTGTGTGTTTAGCTCATTGATAATACCCTTACTCTTGTATCTCCGTCTGGATGTAGGCCTATTTTTCTATGGTATGTCTCCCATTCTGTTGTCACCATTCTCCTTTTTTTCTTCAATTATTTGTTCTTTCTCTGTTGCTCAAATGTGATCTCTGTCTCTGTCACTCCACTGCACCTCTCAATCTCCTTCATCCTCCTTCTTCCTGTATGCAACTAGCCAGGCCACGCCCTCCTACGTAGTGAGTCAGGCCAGGAGCAATACAAATATTGGGAACTGAATCCACTTTTTTGACGGGAAGCAATCAACTTTGAGCAGCTCCAATGGCCCTGGGGCGTGTTCAGGGCAGTGACATGGCTTAAGCCTTTTCTGGCCTTGACCAGTTGAAAACAGCAGGAGGCAGGTTTACCATGCGGTTTGGGAAATGTTATTCGTTATCATGTTGGTCAGACCAACATCTTGTGATTTCAATGTCGATGATAATCAGGCAAGTATGCAAATACTTAATGCATTCGGATCATTCCTCCTCAGCCACCACTTCCCAATGCAGGCCAGAGGGCAATACGATCGGCACGAGACCCTTATATTAGCAGTCAACATGCATACCAAGCTAACCAATATAGTGCATTGTTCATGCAATGTTGCTTGTTAATCACCAACCAGGCATTGACACTCTGTACAATGGATACCCCACAAGAATTGAGTCATGCTCTGCGTTTACATGAGACACTTAAATCTGATTTAACTCACTTTAAATCTTAATTCCACTCTAAAAATATCATGTAAACACTTACCGAACAGGATTTAAGTTTATTCCGATTTAAACTTAAGTCCGATTAAAGTGGGTGGTTTATTCCTCTTTTAAATCAGATTAAACACGTTCCTCTGTCATGTAACCTTTTATTCGGAATTACAATAAATCCAGTCGTTCCACGCATGCTCGTTGACCACATGATGGCGCCAAGAGACCGTGCTCGACCGTGCTCTTTGCCAGTGAGAAAAACATGGCGGCACTTCCTGTTGATTTTCACATGAAAGTTTTGCTTAATTTAAAGTCCATAAGCGACTATAAATGTTGTGGCTTCCATATATTGATGTAAAAGTGCCCCACGAAGTAATGAAGCATAAGAAAGTTACTCCACATTACCATTTGACCACTCGTTTTTCTAAGCTAGGTGGGTAAGCTAAAGAACCAGGCCATAGGGGATGACCCTAGCTTTCAGTGTCCGATTGAAGGCATTCATTTTCGGGCAGAAGGTTAGCAGAAGGTTAGCACTTGCCCTGGTAGTCATGAAGGTTTAGCGACCACGCCCCCCACGCCTTATTTGGCTCGCTCAGCATGTGCGTCCTCAGTCCAATCGCAATGCTTTATTTTACCCAGACGTTTAATCGCATTTAAGTGAAAGTGCCATGTATACACGTTGCAAAATAACTCTTAATCCGATCTACTTAAATCTGATCTATTAAATCCGACTTAAAAACATCATGTACACGTAGCCATGGGGTTGCATTGACTTGCATTAGGGCTGGGTATCGACACAATTAGGTTGACTTCCATTTCACCCCTTAGAGCCTTTCCCCTTCCCCTCCGTTTTGCGTGTTCACCTGAAGGACTTGTGCCGTCCCAATTCACCCTCCGACAGAGGGGGAAGGGGAAGGGCTTTCCACCCCTTCAACCAAAGATTTTCCGGAGGCTCACTTCAAACGGAAAGATACAACCGATATCCTCGAATGCATTGCGAATGGCTTTTAAAAATATGGTGGCAGCCACAAAAGCACACGAATTTTAAGTTTAACACTGTCCCAATATGTAATGGTAATTTTTCTCCATGAACGTTGTGCTTTTTTTGTTACCGGAGTGATTACAAGAATTATAGTTGGTTTCAGCCATAGAGAAGCTGGTTTTGAATGGTAGGAGTGATTATTGAAGGGGTGGCTCAATTCGTAGGGGTTGCGTTTCAAGCCTTACCCCTTACTGCTCCATCGGAAGGGACGAGGGCCAAGGGAAAGGTGTATGGGTAGGGGTAGACTTACTGTATCTGAATTCCTTGGGAATGCAATTCTCAATTGGCTTTGATTTGATATAATATCAACCATTGATGGTGCAAGGTAATTTCTAAGTGCTCTACCATTGACTGGCCATTATTCCAACTGGTTTTCAGTGCTTCATTCATCATCTGGAGGAGGCTGCCAGTGGAGGAGGTCCATTGGTGGAGTTTGGCAGGCGATTCTGGGGGTTAGTTGTTCTTGCTCAAAGCCACCTCAGTGAAGAACCACAGGGGAGCCTGTCTAGGGAGCAGAGGGCTGGGATTCAAGGGGAAGCGGCGGGAAAAGGTGTGTCTGTCTCTCTCTGTGTGTGTGTGTGTGTGTGTGTGTGTGTGTGTGTGTGTGTGTGTGTGTGAGAGAGAGAGAGAGAGAGAGAGAGAGAGAGAGAGAGAGAGAGAGAGAGAGAGAGAGAGAGAGACATATCATAGAAAAATAGGCCAACATCCAGAGGGAGATGCAAGAGTAGGAGTATTATCAATGAGAGAAAGACACAGAAAAATACAAAGAGAGAGAGAGAGAGAGAGAGAGAGAGAGAGAGAACTAGGAGTTCTGATTTGTAGGGACGTGGAGGAAGTAGGGAAGACAGTACTGTACATAGTGCAGGTGGAAGTGAGTTCAGTCTAGGGCTGTATGATTTTCCAATTTCGATATTATTCGCTTTAAAAACACATCCATTACTTTTGAAATCAGTTATTTGGCAGCCATCATTCATCATAAAGGAAAATGTCAGGAATTGCAAAAGCCTAATGCATCATGGGCCGCTGAGATTTGAAGGCTATAAAAGTAAAAACCACACACGGGGACAAAATGTCTTTTGCTCAAACGTGACATTTTTCTACCATGTCTGGAAATACTTGCTTGACTGCTTTCTGAAGTTCATGACATTCACAAAAAAACACAAGCAACAACAACAACAAAAAACAACTCACCACAGCTTTATTCAATTGAACCCAAACTCAGCTACTCAACTAAACCAAAGTGAGTTACATATCAATTGATGCTAATTGAACACACACACACACACACACACACACACACACACACACACACACACACACACACACACACACACACACACACACACACACACACACACACACACACACACACACACACACACACACACACAGACACACACTAACACACACACACACACACACACACACACACACACACACACACACACACACACACTCACACACACACACACACACAAATATGTGCTTCACTGAGCATGCATACACAACAACACCAGGCGATGCTCCATAGCAGCTGGTGTCTTTAATCCACAAAATATCATTACCGCTGTAGTCTTCCTTGACCTCTGACAATTTTAAAATCAGCTACGTATCAATCTTTCCTTATTTTCTGTTACAGTAGCCTACATGTACTGTACGTGCTTATGTGTGCACACTTAAGTGTAGGTTCGATTGTGTAGTGTGTGTGTGTGTGTGTGTGTGTGTGTGTGTGTGTGTGTGTGTGTGTGTGTGTGTGTGTGTGTGTGTGTGTGTGTGTGTGTGTGTGTGTGTGTGTGTGTGTGTGTGTGTGTGTGTGTGTGTGTGTGTACTGTGTACCTGTGTGTGTGTGTGCTTTTGTCTTTGTGTGTGTCAGTATGTGTCTCAGTCTACAGTCCCAAGAAAAAGTTTGTACACCCTTTGAAATTTCTTACATTTCTGTCAAAATTGGTCATAAAGCATGATCTGATCTTCCCGGAAATCACAAGAAGGAACAACCAGAGTCTGCTTTAACTAATTCAACCCAAGCATTTACAAGTTTACTTATTTTCATTGGCCATAAGATGTAAACATTCACAGGACAGAAAGGCATAAGTAAGTACACCCTTGCATTCAATAGGTTTTAACCCTAAGTTTGTCTCAATAACCTCAACCAGATGTTTCCTGTAGTTGCAGATCAGATTAACAAAACAATCTGGATGTATCTTGACTCCCTCTTCTTTAGAAAACTGCCCTTCTGCAGCAAGGTTTCTGGGATATCTGGAGTGAATAGCTTTCTTGACTTCATGCCATATCATCTCAAATGTTTTTTGTCAGAGCTTTGACTGGGATATTCCAGAATGTGTATTTCATTGTTATGACGCAATTCAAAAGTCAATTTCCTCTAAAATATGGGTTGTTGTCCCATTTCAGCACCCATCCTCTTGTGTGCCTCAACTGTGTGACAGACTACCTCACATTTTTTCTGTAAAATATCTCAATGAACTTCTGAGTTCATTGTTCCACTAATAATAGCAAACTGACAAGGGCCTGAGGCACCAAGGTAGCCGCATATAATGATTCTCCCGCCACCATACTCAAAGGTGGAGATGATGTTTTGGTGAAGGTGTGGTTCTCCAGTTCTCCTCCAAACATTATACTGTGTGTTACCCTGAAAAATTCAACTTTGGTTTCAACGTTGGTCTACAGAATATTTTGCAGTAATTTTATGAAGCATATAAATGCTTTTTCGCAAACCTCAAAGGTGCAGCAATATTTTTTTGGACAGAAACCCCATTAATTTTAGATTGGCAGAATGAACCCCATTTTTAGTTATTCTTGGTTACATCTCCACTTCTGAGTATGGTGGCGGGAGCATCATTATATGCGGCTACCTTGCTGCCTCAGGCCTTTGAAAGTTTGCTATTATCAGTGGAGCAATGAACTCAAGTTTATTGTGATATTTTACAGAAAAAACGTGAGGAAGTCTGTCACACAGTTGAAGCACATAAGAGGATAGGTGCTGAAATGTGACAACAACCCATACTTTAGAAGCAAATCTAAATTAGAATGCCTTCATAACAATGAAATACACATTCTGGAATAGTCCAGTCAAAGCCCTGACTAAAAATAATTGA
>NC_085868.1:17039578-17044578 GCF_034702125.1 Engraulis encrasicolus | reverse complement strand
AGAGGAAGATGGAGGAAGAGGAAGATGGAGGAAGGAGAGATGATTGAGCCTCTTTCTTTTGCCCACATTTCATTTTCCCTCGAGGCAACTCTTACTGTACTTTTACTTTTACTGTCGCACTAGGTGCGGACAGAGACCATGGGGCCAGGAGTTTTAAAGTTTGAAAGTGTATTTATTTAACACAGAGACAGCGTACATATTAATAGCATTTTTTTAAAAAAATGCACAATATACAAGATTGTAGCCGTAGGGATAATTTCCATCTTTTGCCCCTTTGAAAGGTTAGATGGTCCCTTAAAAGAAATACAAACAGTATTGCACAAGGAGACAAACCTATTTGACACTCCGTTTGCTCTACTGTTCAATCAAGCCACCTTTTTTTGGCTCTGGTGTGGAAAAGAAACACAATGCAGAAAATTATGTGCATGGGTCTTCCAGCAAGCAGACGATTCGTTTGACATGATAGATAGGTCCAACTGCATGCAGACATTAGTTAGTACTGTAGCAGCTGAGGCGCCCTGCAAAACAATTGCATGAAAAAATGCTGTAAATGTATACTTCAAGATGGTGTCGCACCTTTAAAGGGACAGTTTGGTCAATTTCAACATGCAGTTGTAATGCTCACACTACCCTGGACTTGTCAGTGCCTGGGATTTTTTTCTTCTTCTTCTTCAGCCGTTTCCGAGATCCTGGTCATTGTAATGGGGGCAGCTCTTTGTTTACATTTCAAAAAAAACATTTTTATTTATTCCCAAAAACATCCAAAAGGTTATAAAACATCAGCAGACAACTAGCAAACAGCAGTACCTTTTGGGAAAATATTTGGAGTTGGCCTATGTTTCATTTTTTAAAAATGTAAACAAACGCTGGCCCCATTAGAATTGCTCATATCTCGGAAAGGGCTGAGCCGAAAAATGTGGCATCACCAGGTACTGACAAGTCAAGGGTAGCGTGAGCAATACAACTGCATGTTGAAATTGACCAAACTGTCCCTTTAAGCTTGTAGCAGGGAGGCTGTGTAAAACTCCACAAAGTAATCCAGTAGTAGCCAGGCTGCACCCTCCTAGTGACGCAATACCTTCAGTGTTGTTTCTAGTCAGGCCAGGAGCAATACAAATATTGTTCCTGAGTTCCAGAAAAATCGGGAACTCCTCCCACTACACCTCGGCAAGCAAACAACCAGTGGAAAACCAAGGGAGGTGGGTCAACCATGCCTGTTTGGGAAATGTTAATTGTTATGCTCTTGGTCAGACCAAGTCAGGTTAATCCAACAGTACAGCAAGAAGGAACCCGCACACCACTGATGCCGATGCAAAATTGAAAGAATTTTAATGCATGAGGAAAATAAAGAAAGTGCTACCCAGCCAGTGTAGTACAAACCGTTCTAGGTCCTTCAGACCACCATCAGTGCCAAGCTGGTTTGGACTCATGGCTGTAACTACCATTGAGGACACAGAGGTCATGTCCTCTGTATTTTTGATGAAAACCGATATATGATCAACATTGATAAATTCAGTCTACATACACCTGCCCCATTTATCCTCAAGGCAGTGATTAATGAAAACAAACTTAAGAGTGTGACTGAAGTGTTTGAAGTGTACAGTATGCAGTACAGCAAGCTGTATTTGACCCCTGTATTTGAAAATGTCTGGTCACGGCCCTGTTTGGACTAATGAAAAAATGCTGGAAAGGAATTAAATGTGTAGGAAAATGAAGCATAGCTAGTGATTGGAGTGGATGAGGATTGTGTAGAAAAGTAGAAGAGAGATTGCCCTGCCTATTTCTCAGGTCTGGAACTCACATTTCCTCTTCTCATATTCGTCCTGTGGGGATAAAGAAAGTACTTAACACAGCAGAGATGGTAATAAAGGCAAATTCATTCTGCCTAAAATGTGTTCTTGGAGGATGTTTGATGGTACCGAAATGACACATTTAAGTTGCATTTTACCAGGCTACTTATTACTAGTTCTGGGAAGAGCTGATTTTAAGGATCTGCTCAACAGTCCAGATATTCTGTGAATTTCAATTAGCTTCTGCTTTTTAAAGAACACCAAAGAGTTTTGCATTCTTTGGTCATTTAAAAGTTTAAAATTCATGTGCAGGCTCAAATATGCATCACCACTGCATAGCTGAAAAAATATAAATATCTGCTGGAAAACACTTGCGGTTCTGTAGTAGTAGGATATTCACAGTCATGGTTATTTATTTATTTATCAAAAAACAACAGTATTTTTTTACCGAACAAAAATTGAAATAGGTATACTTTTCAGGGGAATCCAGGCAGATACATGCATAATTTAGTCCAGATCTTAAATCCTCTGAGAGACTATCCAATCTGATTTATATCTTATTTTGAAGCACTTATAATCTATCACTATTACAGAGAGAGAGAGAGAGAGAGAGAGAGAGAGAGAGAGAGAGAGAGAGAGAGAGAGAGAGAGAGAAAGAGAGAAACTATTTCTGATGAGTTTATAGATCTTGCAATATTGATGCCATTGGAAACCCTACTCTTTTTCTTCATGCAATAACGGTAAGGGTGAGTGTGTGTGTGTAAGTGTGCGTGTGCGTGTGTGTGAGTGGGGGGGGTGGTTGTAAGAAAGGAAAGTGTCGGTAAAGATGACACGCCTAAAGGTGAAGGCCAAATCAATACCATCTCAGACAATAGACATGAAGCAATAACACACACACACACACAGACGCACACACACAGACACCCACATACACACGCAGACACACACACACAGTGGACAGGTCCATAAAACACCTGCATATAATATTTGCCGCAATAATAAGCGGCGGGGCCTCAATGCTATTACAGGATGTGATTAGGTGAAAGGTGCAAAGAGGACTCATTAGTTTATTGACACTCTCTTACTCTGCATGGGCCAGTGTGGGGGGCATTTCAGCCAAACGTCCACCCCCCGCCTCTTATCTCTCCCCCAGGAATGACAGGCCCAGACCCCACACACACCTACAGTGCACACAGGGCCTGTACACACACACACACACACACACACACACACACACACACACACACACACACACACACACACACACACACACACACACACACACACACACACACACACACACACACACACACACACACACACACACACACACACACACACACACACACACACATTGTCGCTTGAGTGTGGAGTGTGTGTACTCTACCTAAGTGATGAGCATTTCCTTTTGTGACAACCTCTGGATAGCAAGGAAATTCCAAGTACGTAAATGTAGGCCTACTTAAACATTGTGCTCAATGTCTGGTGCACTACTGGGAAATACCCACCTACTCATCCCTAATTATAGACTTCTGACAAATATTGACAGCTTAATATGCACATGGTTAACCACACTAATACATGCTTGACAAATATTGACATCCTATTATGTGTTTAGTAATGTCACTCTATCACCTTGGGTGACTAGATTATCAACAACTCTAGAAAAAACGATTGTGCTATGAATTTGACTGGATAGCACGGAAGCGTCAAAGGACAAGCAAAAATTGACACAATTCCAGTTATATTTTATTGATGTCATTACAGAGTTTCCAAGCAAGTACAATACATCATGAAACACTTCTCATCATTCTAAAACTTTAAAGGGACACTGCGTAAGATTTTTAGTTGTTTATTTCCAGAATTCATGCTGCCCATTCACTAATGTTACCTTTTGCATGAATACTTACCACCACCATCAAATTCTAAGTATTCATTATGACTGGAAAAATTGCACTTTTCATACATGAAAAGGGGGATCTTCTCCATGGTCCGCCATTTTGAATTTCCAAAAATAGCCATTTTTAGCTGCAAAAATGTCTCTACTTGGACCATACTAGAAAATATTTGTTTATTACTTAGTAAACTTTTATGTAAAGATCAAATTTGGCAATAGGCAGCCCAGCTTCAATGAGCAGCATAGTTGCAGTACCTTTTTTGACCATTTCCTGCACAGTGTACCTTTAAAACTAAAGCTTTAAATTTATGATGAAGCCTAGTTGCATGATACTGTTGCCTTGCTGTGGTGTCTTTTTTAATCAAGCTTACCAACTTAGGCTACCTAAAATACCTGATAATTTTGTTTACATTACATTACATTACATTACACTGCATTTGGCAGACGCTTTATAACCAAAGCGACTTACAATCGAGGACATAATCATAGCCAACATCACTAGCAGATAGAAAGTGCACAGGAAATATACAGAATATAATATGCAAAGAAGGGTAGGGGTAGGGGTAGGGTTTTTTATGTAGAGTACGCACACATACTGTACACATCATGTCAAGAGTTTGGCCTTGGACTAGGGCAGCTCAAGCATTAGTGTAGTTAGTAGATAGTCACGAAAAAGGAGAGTCTTTACAAGTGTAGCACTTGTTGGTGTTTGATGTGTAGACCTCTTTCATGTTCAATATGAATTACAGTAAATCTCATAATCAGGGGCGTAGCAGCAATTGTGGGCCCTATGTACAACCAGCTCCAATGGAACCCCCTTGCCATATATCTACATAAATCAGACACTGCGTGGGCCCCCTATATTACATTACATTGCACTTAGCTGACGCTTGTATCCAAAGCGACTTTCACTTATTTAGGTTCAGGGTATTGGCTACAGGCCCTGGAGCAATGTGGGGTTAGGTGCCTTGCTCAAGGGCACTTCAACCATGGGTGCAGGTGCTGGTAAGGGTGGGATTTTAACATGCAACCCTCTAATGCAGGGGTGTCAAACGTACGGCCCGCGGGCCGCATCCGGCCCGCCAGAGGGTTCCATCTGGCCCGGATGTAAAAAAAAAAAAAAAAAAAATTACAATTTTTTTTTTTTTTCAATGAAATAACCGAAATGCGCAATTACGCCCCTCGGGGCAAAATCGAGACCTGCATGACATTAACCCAATGGTCCCTCTGTTATACTGTAGGCCTATATATGTAGTAAAGTGCACATCACACTTCTATTATAAATGGTGAATTTGTACTGTAACAGGCATTTC
>NC_085868.1:17027078-17032078 GCF_034702125.1 Engraulis encrasicolus | reverse complement strand
TCAACTTCATTTTATTAATATTGCTGTGTTTCCCATTGTTATTGAATGTGTTACGCGTTGGTCCTGTTTTAAAAAACGTCCTGGTTGCTTTGTTTCAAGCCGTTTTTGCAAGCTAGCAAGGTGGCTTGTGGAGAAACGAGAGGGTGTTCCGTGTTTCTCATGGAAATGCGTCTCTGATTGGCTCACTCCTCCTGCTCTCGTGGAAATCCATCTCTGATTGGCTCAGTCCTCCTGTTTTGGAGAGAATGTTATGGGAAACAGAGTCACCACTTCCCCGGGTGGTACTGCACTATAGGGGCGCCAACGGAGGCGTGCAGGCTCCATTCAGGGCTGTGCTCTTTCGACAGCGACCCCTAGGCGAGCTGCAGGCACGGAGCAACCAGAGTGGGCTTGCTGTATGTATGAGGCTTTGTGCTGTGTGTGTACCTGAGAGTAGCAACCAGCTGATAGCTAAGTTAAGTTAGGTTTCGGGCCACAAGACGTTGCTTGTTATGAAAACAAACAGAAAAAAATTACTCGACATGTTTTTAGAAAAATGGGTCGACATAAACCTTTGTGGCCAACGCCTTCTTTCGACGTGACGAAACACAGAAAGGCTTTCGTGATTCGCTCGTTTCTCTGCATTATTTATGTCAATTGGGAAACACCGGGAAACACAGCCAGGCGAGGTGACGCACCGCTATGAGAGCCTTGCAAGTGAGTTTAACTTGGACTGACCGTCCGATCTTCAAAAGGAGTGAGTAAAACTGTGTTTTATCGGAAGTTGGCCTTTAAGGAAAAAAAGTTAAATGCCAACAGTCTGACACTTAACTTGACTCCGGCGGCAGACGCATGACATAACAGCGTCATAATAGTGTCAAAACAGTGTCATAATACAGTCATGGACAAGCCATAAACATTATGTCAATGTCATAAACAGGCATGAAAACGGGTCAGGGGTGAAAAAGGTGAGAAAGGTGCGGCGTGGCACGGTGGCACGGAGCACCGCGTGTGCTGCAGTGGTGCGCGCGAATGTGTGGTGTGCAGTGGAGTTTTTGGGGATAGTGTTGTATAAGAGTCATACTAGGGGGGTCTGGGGGCATGGTCTCCCATGGGAGAACATTTAGCTAAACCCGTCTTTATACTCTGCATACTGTAGCGACCCAGGGACAGTGAACATAAGAAGAACTGCCAACCATCTTCGTTACTTCATGATTGTCATGCTGTCATGTCTGATGAGGGGGGCAGATAGATAGATAGATAGATAGATAGATAGATAGATAGATAGATAGATAGATAGATAGATAGATAGATAGATAGATAGATAGATAAAATGGGATTTGGTTCTCAGCCTTTTAAAAAAATAAATTCCCCCTTGACCTCATCAAAACCCTGCCAATGACCCCGTTAAAAATAAAATAGACTAATGCCCCCCAATGGCAACTAAGCACCACCTCCTCTCAACACTATCCAACAATGTCCCCTCAACGCTTGCCTGGTTGTGATCTCGTTTGAACAGTTAATCATCATATTTCAGACAACTTGTAATACAAAAAATCTTTGTCACAGTTTGGATAAACTACTAAAATTTTAGTCCATTCACCTAGTATATCTGTTTCCCAATGAAAAAAATAATAGGAAAGCTCCAACTTTGACCGTGAAAAAAAACTGACCGTGTTCCACTAAATATCAAAAAATCAGTAGATTTTTAATATGTCATTTAGATGTAGGCTAAGGGATTACAAAAAACGTGGCATGATTCCTATAACAATTTGTCCCGTGTCAAACAATTGACTAAGTTAAGCTTCCCTCTTTCTCCCTCTCCCTCTCTCTCGTCCGTGCTATAAGAAGCCGCAGCATATGATTCGAAGCATGATGTTGGATGCCATGCGTAGCCTATGCGCTTCTTCCCTGTAGTGCCTAGATACTTTCGCCATTTCGTAGCGCACAGACCCGTTAAAATAGCCGTCAGGAAAACGTGTCGTAGGCCTACCCAAACTTTCATTAACGGAGCTCTTTTGAGAATAAATGCTTTTTCACGTGGGCAGGGCAAATGCGGTTTCAAATTATTAGGAAAAACAGCTTAACCACTGTGGCTAACTACATCCACTCACTTCTCATCCAAATGTTCTCATAACAAGAATCATGATCTCAAATAGCTAGGCCTACCTCTCTGGGAAACGCGTAGACTGTCTGTGACAGATCGTTTGAACATTTTCTTATAATCAGAGATGTTCTAGAACTATAAAGAAAGATATTTGATACAACCACGCCAGCCCCGCAGACCAAAGCGGCACCTGTTTTAAATTGCGCTTTCAAAGAGAAGTATGAAGGGCGGGACTTAGATTGAGCTCGTTCACGTTATTGGCTGTGCCGACAGCAACAAATGCTGTGATTGGTCAAACGTCATTGTCAGTTGTGGAATCTCTCCTGAAACTGTATGAAGTTTTCTGCGGTAGAGCGCTACACAATGATACAGTAACCGCAGAGATACACCAGCGGCGACGCGACTCAAGCGACAGAGTGTAGCAGCAAGCGATACGAGAGACTGAGGAGACTAGAGTATGTCCGTACAGGCAGAAGGCAAAGCATTCAAGCATTCCCATTGGCTGTGGTCACTGACCTCTATACAGTCATTGGCTGTCGCGGCTTGTCGCCGAACCGCGTCATAAAAAGTTGAAAAGATTTCAACTTCAAATTGTCGCGCTCGTCGCGCAAATCGCTCTAGTCTCCAGAATCGCTTTTGTCTCTTGACTCAATACAAAGTCAATTACTTCCGTCGCTCGACTCGCTCAGATCTCCGCTGGTGTATCTCTGCGGTAAGTTGGCGTTACACTTTTCTCCTCTCTCAACCCCCCCCCCCCCCATAAACATTTCATGGTCAGGACAAGTTGACATAATGTTTATGTCATGTCCATGAGTGCGTTACCACACTGCTTTGACACTGACATGCCATGCCCATGGCCGTAGCCAGGAGTTTGAAACAAGGTAGTAGTCCATAGTGTGTGCACAGTGCGCCAACATTTTTTTTAAAAAAGGTGCACTGTGTATGATGGTGCCCAGAGTATCTATTGCAACTATGCTGCTCATTGCAACTGTGCCGTATTCCGCCAATTTTGGTCTTTTCATGAATATTTGCTGAATAATTAAATATTTAGTTTGACCAAAATACAGTATGTTTTGCAGCTGAAAATATCTATTTCTGGACATTCAATTTCTTTTTCATGTATGAACAGTTCCATTTTCCCAGTCATAATGAATACTTGATGGTGGTGCAAAGTATGCATGAAAAAGGTAACATTTGTGAATGGGCAACATCAATTCTGGAAATAAATGACTAAAAATATTACACAGTGCACCTTTAAAGGAAAATGCAATTTTTATTTTGAAAATGCATGCCCATTCACAACTTTGATATTTCAATGAATATTTACTAGAAAAAACTAACATCTACTGATCTGACAAAGTCAAAAACATTTTTGTTTTGAGATTAAAAAAATATATTATTTTCTCTAAAAATTAGGGAGGTCCGGACCTCCCTTACCTCATAGGTGGCTACGGCCATGGACATGCCAATGATGCCGGCGTCAAGTAAAGTGTTACTCAACAGTCTACTGGTGTATCAGCTACTGAGGAACAACTTACGTTTCCTCCCCTATGCAGAGTCTCTGCTTGCCACTTTTGTTTATCAGCTTGACGTAGAAGTTATTTGTGAAAGCAACCCATTCGGTGTACTGCCTTCTCGTTATCTTAAAACCTTTTCATCTATGGCCTAAATTGTTGACCTTCCTTCTCCTCCATGCTAAAGTAGATTTGGGTTAGAACATTGGAGGAAAAATATTCAAATGCTTCCAAAGCATGCTTCCTTAACCAGCGAGTGGAAAGTGAGACGGAGGAAGCCAGTTGGACTTAGGCTAATGCACACACTAATGGAAAAACCCCTTTGCTTATTATGCAAATTAAGAAACCACTCTCTTGAACAGAGGAAACAATATTCCAAAATTAATTTGGCCTGAGCGATTATGGAATTAAGGTTTCCCCCCTCTCTGAAGTGAGCAAGGAATGAAGAGGGGAGAAGGAGTAAAAAAGAAAAAAAAAAGAAAAACAAGTGTCTCGTCCCAATGGGTACCACACCCTGTTAGCCACGAAGAATGAACCATTCACCACAGTAATTTCACAGCTATGCTCAGCTGAGCCTCCTGACACACACACACACACACACACACACACACACACACACACACACACACACACACACACACACACACACACACACACACACACACACACACACACACACACACACACACACGCACGGAAACGAGGGAACGCCACTCATCGTTTGCCAACCTCCAGCTGGATTCAAAAGAAACAAACATGTCATTCCGAACGTCCAATGCTTATTGAGGCACCCTGGGACGTCTTCCAGTTGTTCAGATGGATACATGCTGTTTTGTATTTTTTTCCCATCATAACATAAATGTTCTTGTGTTTTGTTTTGTTTTTCTCGATGTCTCTGTTAACATGCGGGTAAACTGTTTGACTGACACACTATAATGTCAGTTGTCAGTGCATTGTGCAAATGGGAAGCCAGGCACATATCTATTCACGACTCAAAGCATAGAGAGAAAGAGAATGGAGACTGAGCAGATTAGCCAACTAGGGCTCTGTAAACAGAGGAGACTTTAATGATGCCCAATTACCTTCCCTGTGTGGTATAGTCATGTGAAAAGGCCATCACTGCCGAATGCTCTGTGCTCCTGCATATTAAATTTAGTTCAGTTTAGTTAGTTACTTTATTAGGATCCCCATTAGCTGGGCACAGACCCAGCTATTCTTCCTGGGGTCCAACAATAAAATCACACACAGTTAAAAGTTCTACACAAACCTGTACATTCATACATTAAAAAGAAAGAAAGAAAAGAAGAAGAAGAAGAAAAAACACAATATAAACATACAAATTACTATACTATATATTACTATATTCAAGCAAAGTTATTCATGTTTCATGAATTTCAATT
>NC_085868.1:17014578-17019578 GCF_034702125.1 Engraulis encrasicolus | reverse complement strand
AATTGTGGGTAATTGCCGTTGGGAGCTGGCCTTGGTGCTGAAAACAAGATGGTACTTTGAAGGTACCGTCAAAGAATCGTATAGGGGAGAAAGAAATGTCAAATCCAATCCCATCCAATGCAAAGGAGTGTGCTCAAATTCGGTCTGCTAAGGGGGCATTGTCCCCTCCTTCTTCTTCTCTTTTTGTGGTGTTTGCATGAGAAGGATTACTCATAGAAGATTGACCGTACAAACACACCAGAAGAGACAAAGCGCCAGAGCAACAGAGCGTCTGTTACCGGTCTGTTTTCATAGCAGGAGTGACACAAGCGATAAAAGCAACACAGTATTAAAAGCAGAGTGCAAGTCAGACCCGGCTGCAGAACCAAAAAATTGTATTTCTTAGATGCAATTTCCTGCATTTTAACCAAATTGTGGGCTCAGTTCCAGCTCTACGGAACAGTATTTTTGTTTCTAAATATGGGACAATCCCATTATTTCAAAGGATCACTGTTCACTAATTATTTCACATTTAGGTCTACTGACAATGTCTAAATAGTGTAGCCTATTCATTTATTTGTTTATTAGGGCTATGGTGGTTAGGCAAAGGTGGAATTTTATCTAATACTTTATATTTACTGTATTCGAAAAAAAAATACTCATTTGTTGCATATTAATGACCATATCAGCATGTTTAGGTGAATAAGCCCTGTGGAGCCTGAGCAGCTTGGCGGGGGGGTGGGGGGGGTGAGGGGCAAGTAGCCAGGCCACGGCCCTTTTAGCGACGCAACAACTTCGGCTTGTAGTCAGGCCAGGAGCAATACAATTATCGCAATTATCGTTAGAGCTCCGGAGAAATCGGAAACTCCACCCACTTTGTCAGGAAGC
Organism: Engraulis encrasicolus; assembly: GCF_034702125.1. NCBI lineage: Eukaryota > Metazoa > Chordata > Actinopteri > Clupeiformes > Engraulidae > Engraulis > Engraulis encrasicolus. The sequence continues at coordinate 17,018,711 of NC_085868.1, read as the reverse complement.
AATCCCCTTTGAGCAGCTCCACCGGCTCCTGGGTAGAGGTGTGTTCAAGGCAGTGAGGTGGTTTAAGTGGAGACGTTCTATTAGGACTAAGAAAATGTGGGTGCGCTCCAATAGCAGTGGCCACAAGAAATAGGATTGGTGCAGTACACCACGCGCATGTAGACACACACACGCACGCACACACGCACGCACGCACGCACGCACGCACGAACACACACACACACACACACACACACACACACACACACACACACACACACACACACACACACACACACACACACACACACACAGGGTGGAGATGGATGTTGGGGCGTTGCCGTGAGGGAGTTTTGATTGGCTAATAGAGTTTTATTAGGCCCCCCCCGGCCGTCAGCAGGAATGAAGAATAGAAGACAGACCCTGGGGTGCAGAGAGGGACAGGGTGTGTGTGTATGTGTGTGTGTATGTGTGTTTATGTGTGTGTGTGTGTGTGCGTGTGTGTGTGTGTGTGTGTGTGTGTGCGCGCGCGCGCGCGCGCGTGTGTGTGCGTGTGCGTGTGTGTGCGTGCGTCCATACAAACCTATATTGGAATGGGGAGAGAATGAGAGAGAAAAATGTATGTGTCTGTTTCTCTGTGTGAGGCTCAGGGACACTGGGAGAGAGAGAGAGAGAGAGAGAGAGAGAGAGAGAGAGAGAGAGAGAGAGAGAGAGAGAGAGAGAGAGAGAGAGAGACTGTGTTCGGGGACGCTGAGGTGGAGAGAAGGGCCGAGCAAATTTGTTGGGTCAGTGAAGCAGGGAAATGATGTCTGATGAATGGGATTGAAACGGCTCTGTTTCCCACTCTCTCTCTGTCCTTTTTTTTCTTTCAGTGTGTGAGTACGTGCATGTGTGTGTGTGTGCATGCATGTGAACGATTGTGCGTGTGAGTGGCATGTGTGTGAGATTTTTTTTTTGCTCTGACAGCTTTCCACCATGTTCCTCTTCTCAGCACTTTCATTTTTTTTCTTTATTCTTTTTTTTCCTTGACAAATCCTCTTTTTTTCTTCCAATGCTGACATTTTTCTCATCTGATTTTTTTTTCTTCTTCTCGCTTTCATCAAAGTCCATGTTTGGGATTGAAGTCTCTCTATTTTGCTGAATGGACTCCTACCAGCTCTTGTATTTATAATGGTGCAATCAAGTGAGATGGAAGGCAAAAACTGAAAAAAGTAATCCACTGCAGACTGTTTGGAGTGAGGAAAGTAAGACGTTTAGCCTTGAGCTTTGACCTTGGAGACTTTAACAGGAGTATCTTACTCAAGAGTGGTTTTAATGTTGAAGAAATATAAAGTACAGAGAAAAGAATAAAGAATATATTATATATTTAGAGGCTGAAATGCCTTAGACACATGCTCAAAACTGTTTTTTTGGTGTTGTTGCCTAGAGAAATCTGTGTGGTTATGTGGTGAGTCTCACATGAACTTGAAATGCCTTAGCTTTGACACATCACCCATGTTTGGAATTGATTAGAAGTTTAGAATGTCACATGCATTTTGAATGCCTTGTCCCTGTAGAAATGTGTATTGGATCTCATATTATTGTAATTCATGTGTATATATATATGTACACACACAATAGCTGTAGACTCTTTATGCAGTGGTCTGAATGAAGCTGAAAGAAATTGACATCATTTGAACATAATGTGAATGTCACGTTATATCAACAATTTGTTTACTATGTTGTGTACTATTTGTTTACTCTTTACTCACTGCAAAATAGAGCTCTGTGATATTCATGGCCTTGAGAGTAAGGAGTGTCTGGGATATGTTCTCTTTTCTAACTGGCTCCGGGAACAGAAGGTGCTCCTTCTCTGCAAAGTCAACTAATATTGTATCCTGATTTTTCAACTTCTGGGGCCTATACTACAAAGCTGGTTCAGGATAAGTTAAGGTTAAGTTAAGAGGTAAATCATCTAATAGAAGAGCCTGGAGTCCTCATTTTCTTAAGAAAAGCTCTTCTATTAGATGATTTACACAATGCTATGTGGCTAGGTGTGTATCACTGCTTTGTTTGTTGTTTATCATCTCATTGTATATCATCCCATCGGAGCCTTTCACAGTGTATGACAAGAACCTGTTTTCTTGTCGTTTGCCGAAGGCAAAGTGTTATCAGCCTCTGATTGTTTGGAAGCTGCCGTCACTCAAACGTTGAGCTCTCGTGTGATTGGAGGGATGAATTATGACTTAATTTACACATTTACATTGGGGTTGCAGGTATGACATCACGTTGGGGGAACTCCCCCAGGATTCTAAGGTTCTACATAGAGTGCGTTTACATGCAGTTCAGTATCCCGAATATGAGGCATATCCCGGTTATGATCATATTCGGGATAAGGTGTTTATATGCGCACAGAACCTTGTATCCCAGTCTACATTCTTGGCTGTTATAGAATTCTCTTCAAATGCGTGTAGCCTGGATATCAGCAACAGCGTTCCATGGGAAGCCCCTGTATTCGGAATAAGATGTATACATGTGTCAGTATCCCGGCTTCGTTCGGAAAACTCCACCTAGCATATCCCGATTTCTCAGTATCCCGAATAAGGGCTTATTCGGGATACTGAAGTGTTTATATGCCCAAACGCAAATTCGGGATACTTAATATCCCGATCATATTCGGGATACTGAACTGCATGTATACGCACTCATAGACTCCTATGAGCCTGCGGAATCCCCAACGTGATGTCATAATAGTACATCTTCTTAAAATGGTTAACCTGCAACCCCACCTTTAAGTAGGCCTACTTAATTTAAACATATTAGTCTATGCTGATGTACTCAGGTTAAGATATGTTCTCCCTGAATGTAGTCAGTAGGAGAAAAAAAATCTTGGAAAACGCCACAACATCCAGCAGGCTAGAAAACAGGCTCTAACCCCGCACTACACTGGTCCAATGGGACTTCCAATGTGTAACAAGCACCTAACCACGTAGCATTTTTGGATTCCTGTCTGCACACATCCGGGTATTTGATAACAATGTATTGACAGTGTTCACCTACTGCATAGCTTGTAAAACTATTGACTTCAGTCCTCTCAGTTTCATTGTGCTATATTAAAAAATAGCCTTAATTATAATAAAATTTCACAATTCTATTCAACTCAGTTTTGTTTTGATTCACATGAAAAGAAAATGTGCAATGTGCATTTGTGAGGTTAAATGGTGTAGTATACACTTTTTAATGATGATGTGAAACCTATTTCTGATATTTTACCAAAGGTGCACCTCATACTTCAGTGCTATTTAGGCTTAAAGTGATAGTGTCCCATTTTTGGAAATACGTTCATATTAAACCTCCCCTTGAGTTAAATAGTTGAGCTTAACCTGTCTCCTGTACTTTCAGCCGGTCTCTGAGTATGACAGTGCAAATTCTACCTCCATGCTAGCAGTTAACATTGAGTCCTATGAGACCAGCTGGCGGCTAACTGGTCTCATAGGACTCAATGTTAACTGCTAGCTTGGAGGTAAAATTTGCACTGCCGTACCCAGAGAACGGTTGAAAGAATAGGACAAAGGTAAAACCCTATTGTTTAACTCAAGGGGAGGTGTAAAATAAGCTTATTTTAAAAAATGGAACAGTATCACTTTAAGTACTACCTAGGAATGTTTTGGGGAACGCAGCCCAGAACAGCCCTAGTGTTCACAGCAGAGTGCCATGCATGGTACCGCCATGTCTCCTTCCATTGCATCAGCCTTTTATATCACCCAGTACAAGGCGACAGACACAAAATCTACGAGCATCACCACCACTCGCCAACCGGCTAGACAGCCGTAAATGACGCCGCCAATGGCAGTGTTCTTTATGACACCGCAAAAATGAGGGATGGTATCGAGCTTGGAAGCCATTTAACGGGGGCGTTGGTGGACGGAAGAATGCATGAACATTTCCTTTTTGTTCGACGTTTACCGACTGCTGGTTCTCTTTTCGCCGTCGATTGGTCACGTGACAGGAGCTATTCATAATTGGCCAAGCGAGAAAAAGCACCTGTGTGTTTGTGTGCGTGTGTGTATTTGTATGTGCATGCATGTGTGTGTGTGTGTGTGTGTGTGTGTGTGTGTGTGTGTGTGTGTGTGTGTGTGTGTGTGTGTGTGTGTGTGTGTGTGTGTGTGTGTGCG
>NC_085868.1:16972078-17012078 GCF_034702125.1 Engraulis encrasicolus | reverse complement strand
CTGGGTGATAAGCCCCAATAAGGCTACATCTGCTGATTGCATTGCATTGTATTGGATGCAGGGAGGGCAATGTATAGACCGAAAAAGCCACTAAGGCCCTCGATACCCTGATGAAGGAGTGTGCAAATGCAAGAAAGTAGCAATTGTCTCCTCGTCCAGGGAGTCCTTCTTTTTTTGTATGTTTTCCTTACAGTCTGTGTTTCCAATTTCCGTATCGTAATGCTGCTCTTTCTTTCTGCCCCCTGGATGATACCGCCAGTATTGTGTGTGTTGGTGTACTTACTGTGAAGGTGGCGACAGGAAGCGAGTGGGGAGAGAGAGGCGTGGAAGGGCCGGCAAAGGACCCGGGCCGGGAATCGAACTCGGGTCAGCCGCATGGTGGAGGAGTACCCTACCGCTTGGCCACGGCAGGGCCTGGTGTACTGATTCTAAAGCAAGTACGTGTAGTCGGAATGAGTAATTTAAGGTTTGCATCAAGCATACCGAGGGCTTTACTGATCCACAGGGTTGCAGGTTCAATCCCCACCCTTACCAATCCCTTCCTCCCTCCAGCAAGGCACCTATGTCCACACTGCTCCAGGGACTATATCCAACACCCTGTAAATATCTGTAAGTCGCTTTGGATAAAAGCGTCAGCTAAGTGTAATGTAATGTAAATGTAATGTAGGCCTAATTATAGATTTGTTTACATAGATTTTCCACACTGCTCTGTTACCATGAATCTAGGAGTCTAATAGTGCTTCCGATAGCAGGGTTACTGTACGCTTTATTGGCACTGAATACAGTCTCTGCTCTGTGTGAGCCAGACTTTTGGGCTGCTAATGTAACCCTGGTCACATTTAGACAGGGGCCTTTGGACTCCTACAGGGACCTATGGATTAGCAGGCTAAGGCACTCTGGCTTGGCTTTTTGACATCCAATATTTGTGAGAGACAGTGTGTGTGTCTGTGTGTGTGTCTGTGTGCGCGCGTGTGTGTGTGCGTGCGTGTGTGTGTGTGTGTGTGTGTGTGTGTATATGTGTGTGTGTGGATGTTAGTGTGTTAGCGTGTTAGTGTGCATCCATGCCTGTGTATATAAGTGTCTTGATAAGAAGACAGAGAACGAGTTTCGCCTTTGTGGTGTGTGATGACTTGGAAGGAAATTAGGTTTTTTTTTTTTCTTCCTCTTTCATCCTCCCTTTTTCTTCCCTCTTCCCTCAGTTTTTCTCATTTCCCTCCATCCCTCCTCTGGACAGCCAGGTTCACGTTTCAAGAAGCCATTACAGGGCAATCTGGTCCCTCAATTGCTCCAATCGGAGCCTCCCAGGGTTCCAGGGACGGTTAAAGGGGCTCGATGATGACGGCTCACTACACCGCTAATGAGCAGGAAATCAGACCAACCTCTGTGTGAGTGTGTGTGTGTGTGTGTGTGTGTGTGTGTGTGTGTGTGTGTGTGTGTGTGTGTGTGTGTGTGTGTGTGTGTGTGTGTGTGTGTGTGTGTGTGTGTGTGTGTGTGAGTGAGAGCGACAGAGAGGGAGATAGTTAGAGAGAGAGAGAGAGAGAGAGAGAGAGAGAGAGAGAGAGAGAGAGAGAGAGAGAGAGAGAGAAAGACAATCTTCTCTTCTTTCCTCTCTGCCATTGTCATCTCACTGATTTTGGCTGTCAGTCACCCAATCAACCATAGGTGGGGGGTAAGAAGGAGCGTACGTGTGTGTGTGTGTGTGTGTGTGTGTGTGTGTGTGTGTGTGTGTGTGTGTGTGTGTGTGTGTGTGTGTGTGTGTGTGTGTGCGTGTGTGTGTGTGTGTGTGTGTGTGTGTGTGTGTGAGAGTGTACGCGTGCACATGCATGTGCATGTTTATGAGAGGTGATGGTGGTGGCGAGGGGGGCATAAAAGATGGGCCTGTAACTGGCCAGCTGCGTTACAAAATGCAAATCAAGATTTCAGATCATGTCTACCTCAAAGGCTTCTTCAAATTATGTTCATCTCATTCATTCAGGTGGAGGTAGAGGAAGGAGAAGAGGAGATGAAAGAGGAAGATTTTTTCCCACATCTTCTAGCAACAGCAGTGTGACTTTTTTTCTAGAAATTGAACATGTACACGTGACTGATACAAGCTAGCACAGTTCGGCAAAGAATGCTGAAGAGCTTCCTCATCGGAGTCATCAGAGTCCTTGTGGAAGATGCTTTGTCAAAACGGTCTAATGCACTGCAAATAAATAAACAAGAAGTAACTAAAAGGAAATCTGTGTGGCATCAGATTCCTTCACTTTTATTTAAATATGCTAGGCTAGTTTGCTATGAGGATTCAGGTGCAGTAAGGTTTACGTAAGCTGGGCAGGATGGTCACATTTACACAAATTCAAATTCAAATGCCAGGTCATAAATCAAGTCGTCCTGATCCAGCCATGGCTCAAACTGGGCACCCCACTGCTATGCCAGAGACCTAGGGTTCGAATCAGGCCTCGGCCATTTGCAGATCCTTCCCCCATTCGTTTTAAAAATATCTTTAAAAAAAAAAACGCCCCATTCCTTTCAGCTAAGTATGCAGCGCAAATGCCAACTTGCAAATATAACCCATATATTTCCCCTAAATAGTAAAGGCACTTTAAGCTGCATGCGTCATGAAGGGTCCATACAATACCACACAGTTGTACTATTACCAGTAGGTCATGTCAGGATAATTGTACATTTTTCATGCATTTTACTTTTTTAAAAAAGATTTCTTTTTGGTCTTTTCGACTTTATCCGACAGGAGAGTGTGAGAGGTGAACAGGAAGCGAATGGGGAGAGAGACGGGAAGGGGTCGGCAAAGGACCCGGGCCGGGAATCGAACCAGGATCAGTCGCATGGTAGACGAGTGCCCTACCTGTTGGCCACGGCAGGGCCTTCATACATTATTCAATATAAAAAACTGTAGGAAATACGTTTTTTCCTGCTGTATGCGTACAATACCAGACAAAAGCTTTAAAAATTGCACGTTAATCCGTTGAAACATTTGGCGGTGAATTACATTTTGCTTTAAAGAATAATGCCTGGTGACTATGATCTAGCACCATAGCATGCCAGACTGGTCAGCTGTCATTGGCCATGCGCTGGAATATATTTAAATATTTATCAGGCACCACAATGAAATTCACACATGGCACATGTACGTGTGTGTGTGTGTGTGTGTGTGTGTGTGTGTGTGTGTGTGTGTGTGTGTGTGTGTGTGTGTGTGTGTGTGTGTGTGTGTGTGTGTGTGTGTGTGTGTGTGTGTGTGTGTGTGTGTGTGTGCGTGCGTGTGTGTGCATGCGCATGTGATGGTAAGCGTGTGCGTTAACCGCCACCACTGTGAATGCAGGTCACGCACTTAAGTCATGGTTATGACAGCTTATTGTCATTATGACGATGAGCTTCAGTACCACTTTATTGTAATGACACATAGGATAGTTACTGTATGTGTGCAGAATTACCATATAGCCTTCAGAATGTGTGTGTGAGTGCATGCGTGTGTGTGTGTGCATGCGTGCGTGCATCTGAGTGAGTGAGTGTGTGTCCACGTCTTCTGGTCTGCAGTAGCAGTGTAGAGTGTGTGTGAGAGGGCAGTGAGAGCCAAGCAGATGGCCCCCACCGAATGACAGAAACAAGAAATGCCATACAGACACCCCCGTGTCACCGGTATGCCACCCAGCCACCCCCGTGACACTACTAGTGACATGCCGCCAATGGACAGCCAGATCACCCCTGTGACACCAGTATGACACAAGGCCATACAGTACCTGCCGCTAAGCCTGTTCATATTTGTGACCAGCACCAGATCATACATTACTGTTGCCTCTTTAGCACTGCCGACCGGTCGCCACTTTTTACTTTACGATTGAGCTGTGTAGTGCCTATTTCAAAAGCCAAAAGTGGCAGCCGAGTCATGCTGTGTCAAGCTGTAGGCCTCGGGTTGAAGTTGGACAGGAGATAGTGCCTCCAGACGTTTTTTGGGCATTTTGGGCACTGGAAATAGCTGCTATACATACTATCATATAACACCATCAACATACACCTGGCTGGGAGTGCCATTGCATCCCTGCACCAAAACAAAGCCGTGATATCACTCTCCAGGCTACCATTTGGATTAGGGGAAATAGGAGGAGGATGTGAAAGAGAAAGACACCAGCATCATTTCCAGTAACATTTTGGAAAGGTTTTCTCGTTCGTCCTGGCATATGACTCCAAGGTTAGGCTAATGCAATTGTGGAAGAGCGCTATTATGAATTAGAAGAGTGTTAAATGCCACAGAAGAGTCTATTATGTTTTTGTCATTTTTCTACTGATATATTACACACATGTAGACTATGTACAGTATGTCCAAATTGTCTATGTGCCCCTCAAATGTTTGACACCTGTGCCAACACGAGTGCCTTTGTCAATTTTGGCATTGCAATAAAGATTCATTGCATTGAGAGTGGGATTGCCAGGGATATTGCACATCCAATTGTTAAATCATTGTCACACTTGTGTCCCTTTCCTCACTGACTTTACCATGCATAGAAACCACCACCACCCACATGTCTACATGGAAATTCCCAAACCCCGAAACCCACTATTTCAACAACAAGCTCATATAAAACACTCATGTTTCCAGGTAGACGTCGATAGACCACAAACCTTTTGTCCAGTCACCATTACCTTGCAAACAGCTCAATATTATCTCTGGCTTGAAAGTATGCCTATTCCACCTACATCTATAAAACTAAAGCAGCCACTACTTATTATGAACAGTGGAAAATGAAAGAAAGAAAGAAAGAAAGAAAGAAAGAAATAAAGAAAGAAAGAAAGAAAGAAAGAAAGAAAGAAAGAAAGAAAGAAAGAAAGAAAGAAAGAAAGAAAGAAAGAAAGAAAGAAAGAAAGAAAGAAAGAAAGAAAGAAAAGGAACGGAAAGGAAAGGAAAGAAAATGAACTACAACAGACAGCAACTGATACATTTTCCATCTGGTCTCAGTTTTCTGGGCATTTAAGTTGACAAATGATTGAACTAAACCATGACTTGAATACAATGAAAATGATATACTCAAACCCTTCACATCAGACATCGTCAGTCATGTCAAATTCAGTTATATATATATTCGTTATATATACCTACTCTGAAGTCAACTCACTGTTGTTCAGTCCCCTTACACTCTCCTCAACTAACCCTGACACACCGGAAACAGCATCTGCGATAAGAAATAAATCACAATGCTGGGAAATCATTTATTGGGGAAAATTGGGCACATCACAAAGATGAAACAGTCTAAAGCTCCACAAAGGTCTTTCAAGGTCAGCAAAGCTGCATTTTACCTGATCATCAAGGTCATGGTTGTTTACCAGTCCTCTGACCTGTGGGATTGGTGGGTGAAAGCATCAGATTGCCGGAGCCAATTACGGGGTTCTGCAGCCATAAATGAGGGCTTTGTGTCCTCCGTGTAGGGAGACATTGGGGGCAGGTAATGGAGTCGCACTCAGGACAGAGGTCTGTCTGGAGGAGCTGACCTGAGAAACACAGGAGATAAACAGAGGAATCTGACAACACACACACGCACGCACGCACGCACGCACGCGCGCACGCGCACACACGCACACACGCACACACGCACACACGCACACACACACACACACACACACACACACACACACACACACACACACACACACACACACACACACACACACACACACACACAACATATCATAAAATAGTTTTGAGATAGGTGTAGTTTAATGCATGTTTACACCAGCATGCAATCTCATTTTGTACTCTGCTCAAGGAGGCTATTACATTTGCCAGAAGAATTTTGCATCACCTCAGTTTGATACCACAGACTGCATTAATACACGGTGGGCAGGTTGGAAAGATATAGCTTTAACAGCATGTATCCAAAATAATAATACAGAAAGGAAACACTTGTGCTTCCAGTTAGACTTTGACAACCTAACTTTACAAGAATATGATTTAACATTGACCTCACATCACCAAGTGCCCCCCCACACACACACACACACACACACACACACACACACACACACACACACACACACACACACACACACACACACACACACACACACACACACACACACACACACACACACACACACACACACACACACACACACACACACACAAAGTCCCAAACCACCGCACGCAGCTTTTGAAAAGAGACACCGGATAGACACACACGCACACACACTAAGCTTGCTTGCTATACACTCATAGAATAACTTACATGATTTCTTTTGAATAAATGCTTAAAAAAATATGCTGAAGTCTTTGAGAGGCGATGGGAAGCTGGGGAAAATAAGTCTGTAGGCTACATGCTGAAGTCGCATGCACCCACGCACACACACACACACACACACACACACACACACACACACACACACACACACACACACACACACACACACACACACACACACACACACACACACACACACACACACACACAGACACACGCACACGCACACACACAGTATTGTTGAAAGATTTTGTGAGATGTGCTGTCATGCCGACAAAACCTGTTGACAGTGTTACTCTATCCTTTCCATCTCCCTATGCAGGCCTTTTCAGGTCCACACACACACACACACACACACACACACACACACACACACACACACACACACACACACACACACACACACACACACACACACACACACACACACACACACACACACACACACACACACACACACACACACACACACACACACACACACACACTGTGTAAATACTGCGTGCTGTACTCCATACTGTTCATTTAGAATGCCTCAAACACTTCAGTCAAACTCTTCAGTTTGTTTTCCTTAATCACTACTGAGGATAAATAGGAGTGGCATATACAGGCTGAATGTATCATTGTTGATCATATATCACTTCATTAGTGGTGTGGATTGGCACTGCCCTTACGATCCGATTCGATCACGATTTGGGAGGTAGTAATTCAATCCGATTCGATTCTATGCGATTCGATCCGATCCAATTCAATTCTACAATGCATTGCAATGCATTACATTTCTACTGAAAGCAAAGCAAATGTTTCAGCAGTCATGAGGCAATACAAGTAGTCAGATACTGAGCAACAATTTATTGGCTGTTTTCTGGATCAGTCTTGCAATGCTTTGAAGTACTTTTATTTAATTTAACATTCATTTCCTCCCGAAAAATGCACGGAAGTAATTGAAACTTAAAAAAATCGATTCTGGAACTTGCCGCATTGAATTGGATCGTCCATGCCCCGCATTGGATTGCATCGCCGAATCGATCATAGTTTACACCACCACTTTTCATCATAGATAACGTTTACATTACTGAGAAAAAAATACTGAGGACATGACCTCTGTGTCCTCAATAGCAGTTACGGCCATGAGTGGGCCTATAGGTGTAGCAGGTCAACAGGTGTTGAGAGGATGGAGACGGGAGGGGAGAAAGCGGAGGAGCTTGATGGGTTGAAATGAGTGTGATGAGTGATGAATACAGTGTAGACGAGAGGAGGTCTGGAGAGGTTTTGAAGGGTTGAATGGTTGTTGTTTTGTGTTGAGGAAAGTTGAAGTACGGTACACACAGGGTGAACAAAATACAAGATGGCAGGCAACCATAGAGGGAAATTCAAGAAGAAAACATTAGAGTGAAATAGGAAGTGGTTTTCCATCGTCGATGGAAAAAGGAGATGAAAGAAGATATAGGAGGAAGAGAGAGGAGAGGTATAGCAAGATAAAGCAAAGCAATGGTGAAAAGTAAAATAAAAGAGAATCGAAAGAGACTGATGCACACATACAGCAGGAGAAAATGTGAGATTAGAGGATACAAAAGCAGGGGCGGAGAGAGAGAGAGAGAGAGAGAGAGAGAGAGAGAGAGAGAGAGAGAGAGAGAGAGAGAGAGAGAGAGAGAGAGAGAGAGAGAGAGAGAGAACAATGAGATTATTGACTTGGATTTCATTGCGAAAGAGACAAAGGGAAAGACAGAGAGTGAACAGACAAGCAATAGAAAAGGGGGGTAATGGAGAATAGAGAATGCAATAGAGAATACATGGAAAGATCCATATTAGGGGCACAAGAAGAGGGGAAAATGTGAGGCCAAGAGAGTGATGGCAGCAAGATAGAGAGATAAGTGAATATTGAGTAGTGAGTATTGAGAGACAGAGAGGAACGGAAAAAAAAGATGGAAAGAAAGCGAAAAGAAAAAGAAATACAGAATGAACAGCCTGATCTCCAAAAATTCCGTGCTCCTGGACATGGATGTTAAGGACGCGAAATCCATGTCCAGGAGCACAGATTTTGCCAAAATTCCGTGCTCTTGGACACGGAATTGTTTTCCGTGATGGGCACATGGAAGTGCTTTCTATATTCCCACAGCACTGTGTTAACTCTATCATTAGAAAATACATACCAAATGCTAATCCTAAGCAAAATAATGCTATAGCAATTTAAGTTGTGCCCTGACCAAAACATTCCCTAACCTTAACCTGTCATTAAAGACATATTTTTGAGAAATACCTTTTCCAGTTGGTTGATAGGCTATCAAATTCATATAATGAATGAAAGAATACTAGCCCAGACCAAAACAATCCCTAACCCTAACCTGTCAGTAAGATTTTTTTTTTTTAGAGAAAAAATATTTGAAATTAGAAAAATCCTGAGAAAACACAAGACTGTGGAAACATAGAGCTGTGGGATTATAAAGAGAGCACTTCTGTGTGTCCATCACGGAAAACAATTCCGTGTCCAGGAGCACGGAAAACAATTCCGTGTCCAGGAGCACGGAATTTTGGCAAAATCCGTGCTCCTGGACACGGATTTCGTGTCCTTAGCATCCGTGTCCAGGAGCACAGAATTTTTGGAGATCATGTTGGAATGAATAGAGACGAGCGCTATACAGACAGAAAGAAAATGGGGGAGGGTAGTGGAGATAAATGTCAAAGAACAATATTAACAAAGCCAACAAAACCAGAGACCGAAATTTAAAAAGGGAATGAGGACTAAAAAGAGCGATAGCAGACACAAAGAGTAAATAATTTAAATACAGACAAAATGGTAACAAAGAAGGTGGATCTAACAAGAAGCGTCATTTTGTTTCTTTTCAGTATCCACTGTCGGGTGAACGCCCCTTTAGGAGACCTTCGGTTAGGAGACCTTCTGAGTCCTGAGGTTGAGAATCAATGAAGTCCCCTTAGCGCTGTGGATGGCTGTACCGCATGTCTTGCGCAAACACCTCAAAAAGAGAAGAAGAAGTAGGGGACAACGCCCCCTTAGGAGACCCAACTTGAGCACACGCTTTTGCATTGAGTGGGCATATTGTGCGATATCTTGTTCTGATTCAGTAGCCTATTTTTGATGGTAAGATACATGGATTATCCAGGAAATCATTCAGGTTTGGTATCCAGATCTGCCTCCAGTATTAGTTCAGCGACCCAGTGTTACTGGATCTCAAGCGGCACACACACGCACACACACACACACACAGAGAGAGAGAGAGAGAGAGAGAGAGAGAGAGAGAGAGAGAGAGAGAGAGAGAGAGAGAGAGAGAGAGAGAGAGAGAGAGAGAGAGAGAGAGAGAGAGAGAGAGAGAGAGAGAGAGAGAGAGAGAGAGCAAGCAAGAGCAAAGAGTACCCCTCTTGGAAAGATCAGTCGTATCAAGATAACCTTTAAGACAGTGAGCAAGATCTGCTCTCGCACTTAGAAACACCAGAGCAGCCTGTTTCGAAATACAGATAAGATGCTATAGTTCCTCAATAATTAAGTAGGCCTAGGCCTAGTGTGTGTGTGTGTGTGTGTGTGTGTGTGTGTGTGTGTGTGTGTGTGTGTGTGTGTGTGTGTGTGTGTGTGTGTGTGTGTGTGTGTGTTTTTGTTTGCACGCGCGTGTGTGTGTTTGTGCAAATGTAGCTGAAGGACACAGCAGCTGATGAACGTGCCCGTTTCTCATCCTCTAGTTCTTCAAGGCGTCCACCATTAGAACTTGGAACAGAGCCAGCACAGACACACTGTGTGTGTGTGTGTATGTGTATGTGTTTGTGTGTGTGTGTGCATACACGTGTCTTTCTGTTGTTCTGTATGTGTGTGTGTGTGTGTGTGTGTGTGTGTGTGTGTGTGTGTGTGTGTGTGTGTGTGTGTGCGCATGCTTGTGTGTGTGCGTGTGACTGCTGGCTACGGTGTCATCTGTGTCATTCAGGCCTCATCCATTGCAGCAGGTCTGTAAGGCATGACTTCTGGCTATCAAGATGTGTGTGCATGCTTGTGCGTGCTTATGTGCGTGTGTGTGTGCGTGTGACTCCTGGCTACGGTGTCAGTGGTTGACTAATTGTCGTGAAAAGAGCTGCCGTCTCCCCGGAGCGCCCTCGCTCACATCAGCCTGCTGCTTTGTTTTTCGTCTTCATTTCGCCAAGTGCCTCGAGTTCATTAATTTATTGAAAAGATTCTAATTGACTGCTACTACGGGGAGAGAACGCTGTGGCGATGATTTATAGAGCTAGGGACAGTGTTGGAATTGAGCCCAGGCCCTAAAAACTTCTCACAGGGTTGTACAAGATGTTCATTTTTCCCCCTTCTTCTATCCTTCTCTCTCTTGCTCTATTTTTTTTCTTCTCTATACTGTCTCAAAGTCCTGTGCAACAGTGTTCCATTTATGCTCTGCGCTATGATGAAGTGAAACATTTAAACTATGTATCTGATTACTTTCTACAAGAGGTAATTACCCTATACTCAAATGCCTTGGGGAAACAACATTTGTTTCAGCGCAAAATGGCCTTCATTAAACAGTCCAGTTAGGAAATATATAGTTCTCGTCATCAGGCCAAGAAGCAAAAAGAACGGGAGAAGGCTGTTTATGGGGGCGACAGTCCTATTGCTAATTAAAAGCCATTGGAAACGACATTCAGTTTTATGCTGTGTGTTTGGAAAGTCAGCAATGGCACTTGACACTTTATAAATCTCAGCGTTCAGTTACGATCAAGCAATAGATACCATATATAGAAACTATTGGGCTCTTGGAGAGAAAAGGAGTTAGGGCCCCTGCCTTAATCAATGCTAATTCGTATGACATTTACCTAACTAATCAAGTATTTTGGACACCAGATGGAAATTAGCCCAATCTGGCATATTTACATATATGTACATGTATGTACAGTATATCACGAAAGTGAATACACCCCTCACAGTTTTGCAGATTTTTGAGTATATCTTTTCATAGGAAAGCATTACAGAAATTTCACTTTGACACAATGATTAGTGACCTTTTAACAACATATTTAACCGCTTAAATTTCTTGTTCACTCAGAAAAAAACAAAATACAGCCATTAATGTTTGAACATGTACTTACAAAAGTGAGTACACCCCAGATTAAAATCCGGTAGAGAAGGGGCTATGTTGGCTCGAATCGTCTCGAAATGAAAAGGGATGACAAGGGAGGTCATCAGTGTGCGTTTCAACCTTTCTTTGCATTGAACTTTTAAATTTTGAGTCTGCATCTGGCTTAAATAGATTGGTGTGAGATTTGAATGCAATCCTATGGAGAATATCATGATCTGCTTCAGTAGTCACAGTGCATGTTGACATGTATGTTTCTTTTAGGTGTATTTCAGATTACCAATGTTGACAGCATTCATGCATCCCCAAACCATGTCAGTCCCACTACCATGCTTGGCTTATGAGAGGATACACCTTTTTTGTAAAACTCACTTGTTTACCACCACACATGCTTGACACCATCTAAAGCAAATTTGTTTATCTTGGTCTCAAGAGAGATGAACAGACCAAGGATATGGATCCCTGGAACCATGTCGTGTGATCTGAAGAGACCAAGATAAACAAATTTGCTTTAGATGGTGTCAAGCATGTGTGGTGGTAAACAAGTGAGTTTTACAAAAAAGGTGTATCCTCTCATAAGCCAAGCATGGTAGTGGGACGGACATGGTTTGGGGATGCATGAATGCTGTCAACATTGGCAATCTGAAATACACCTAAAAGAAACATGCATGTCAACATGCACTGTGACTACTGAAGCAGATTATGATATTCTCCATAGGATTGCATTCAAATCTCACACCAATCTATTTAAGCCAGATGCAGACTCAAAATTTAAAAGTTCAATGCAAAGAAAGGTTGAAACGCACACTGATGACCTCCCTTGTCATCCCTTTTCATTTCGAGACGATTCGAGCCAACATAGCCCCTTCTCTACCGGATTTAATCTGGGGTGTACTCACTTTTGTGAGTACATGTTCAAACATTAATGGCTGTATTTTGTTTTTTTCTGAGTGAACAAGAAATTTAAGCGGTTAAATATGTTGTTAAAAGGTCACTAATCATTGTGTCAAAGTGACATTTCTGTAATGCTTTCCTATGAAAAGATATACTCAAAAATCTGCAAAACTGTGAGGGGTGTATTCACTTTCGTGATATACTGTATATGTTCATTAATGTGCAATGTCCTGAAGAAATAAAGTAAAGTAAAGTAAGTAAAGTATTTGTGATTTTTCCAACCTGAAAACTAATGTGCAAAACCACTGAAATCTAACATTTAAGGTGCTCTATATTTTTTCCTTTTTTTCAATCATAGTGTGAATGCATTGGCCTCTGTTTACCGCTCTGAGGTGGTTTTCTTGAAAGCATAGTTGCTAGCCAGTTAGTAACTTGGGCCGATGGGAAATTGTATTACAAACAACAAAGTAGCTAACGTAGTTAGCAACTATGGTTTCGAGAAATGCATCCCTGAAGCTCTATATGCAGTCCTGTGATCAAAGCAGTTTTCTATTCCAGTGTTGGAAAGGCAACAAAGGGTCTTGACACCTCTTAAATTACATTGTTTGGTAACCCATTGGGTTGCAATCGAGGATAGAAATGGCCTCCCATAATACAAATCTCGGCAGAGGATTTGTTTTCGATACACTTATGTGATTGGTATTCATTCAATTGCTAATGTCTGGGCACACTAAATGTGCTATTGACCTGGGTATAACCCTGCATACTGACTTGAAGCTACAATCTATCAGATCACCCTTTCCTCCCTCCACTCACCTGCAAATGGAACGATTGCGTCGTTGGGGTGAAATCGCCTTATTGGTCACCCAGGAAATTAATTGGTTCCTTATCCCATAAGAATTTGAAATGGTCTTCTGCCCTGCCGTGGCCTAATGGTGGGGTGGTTGCTGCGCCGGCGACCGGTTCCGGCCCGGGTCATTTGCTGATTCTACCCCATCTCTCCCTACCACTTCCTTCCTGTCACCATCTCCAACTGTCCTATCAAATAAAGGCAAACAAATGCCTTAAAAAAGATTTTTTTCTACAAGATAGTGTTTCAACAGACTTCTCTTGAAAGCGTAACTTTTATTCGGAACCTGAGGTGGGCCCAGGGTAGGTATTAGCCGGCTTTCATGCTGCAATAAAATTGCAGTAAACAGGAGATCTCATCCAAAGGGCACTCCTTCCATTTGGCTCACTGGCTTACCTAACTTTAATGGAAGCAAATCCAGACCTAGTGGAAATGACATGGAGTAAATCAAGCTGGTTTACCAGGCCAGGTAAGTGGCATGCTGATAAAAGCATGTGTGAGCGCAAGTGTGTACACGACCAAACCCTCTCATCTTTAGCGACACAGAATACAAAACATGGCTGCAATTTTAAGAGTCCTCTTTGGGGCTTGCTGTGTGTGTAAGGTGTATGGATTTGTGTGTGTGTGTGCGTGTGTGTGTGTGTGAGAGAGTGAAATGTTTCTACTGTGTATGTGTGTGTGTGTGTGTGTGTGTGTCTGTACGTGTGCTTACATAAATAACACTGTGACTGGGGAAGACGCTGCAGGCGATGCCCCGCTGAGTGATGAAGTCATTACGGAAAGTGTGTCACAGCATCTCCTTCTCCCTGTAAACAACAAACTCTTTGAACTTTTGACACTGCTTGCATGTTCTCTCTCTCTCTCTCTCTCTCTCTCTATCTCTCTCTCTCTCTCTCTCTCTCTCTCTCTCTCTCTCTCTCTCTCTCTCTCTCTCTCTCTCTCCCCGTGTGTGTATCTGTGTGTGTGTCAGTGTTGCTATGTGTGAAAGTATGTTTTTGTGTGTTTGTATGTACGTAGTTGCCACTTGGCTTCACACATAATGTAGGACACCCCCATGCTCCTTCCGAAGTGATTGCTGAACAGCGACAGTGGCAAAAAAAACATCCTTGACAAATGTATGTTTGTGGAGATGACACTTCACTCCACTGGTGAGTGTGTCCTCCATAGCGATTTATGTGAGTGTCAGTAGAGTCAGAGACAACAGCCTATTGCAGCCTATTGACACCGAGTTGGCACCCAGTACTGCCTGTCACGAGCTGCTGCCTCACAGAGACAGGGGACACCCACTGAACCAATTAGATGTGGTGAAGTGGAACACAGTACTTTGCCACTGCCAGAAATGGGACAGCACCTATTTTGACATTTCTGGCCTTTACAGTGACACTATGCAACAACTGTGAGCTAATGAATTATTTTTTTTGCTTAGAGATTGTGAAGGTTGCTTTTTGGTACAGTAATAATTCATTATATACTCCAGAAATCTTTCTGAGAGTAGAGCACATGTGCACACTGTGTTATCGCCAGTCTCCTTTCACAGGTGTGTCAAACTTGCATATCAGTATGACTTATATAGACACACACACACACACACTCACACAGGCACGCACGCATGCACACACACACACACACACACACACACACACACACACACACACACACACACACACACAGGCACGCACGCACACACACACACACACACACACACACACACACACACACACACACACACACACACACACACACACACACACACACACACACACACTCTTTGCCACTGCCAAAAATGTTACTTCAACAGCACCTGCTGTGGCCTTTTTGCTTTTAGAATGACACTGTGCAACAATTGGGAGTTAATTTTAATTAATTGGGAGCTCATTAAACATGTTTGAGGTAAGATTTTGCTACAGGTCTAAATTATAAATAATTGTCTGCCGAGTTGATTAATTATCTGGTGGTTAGTTGGTTAACCTTCTAGGACTCATTGCCAGGCTTTAGGCCTTTAGTTTGATTAACTGCATTGTTTGGAACACTATGCAAAATTTCCTATCTTCACAATCGGAAAGGTGTTTGAAGGAAGATTATGCAAAATTTCACTTTGCATCTGATGCCTAAATTAATCCAATGCCTAATGTCATTAACAGCCTAGCAATGATAGGGTAGAAAACTTGACTTCAATTTGAATATGGGCAGAAAAAACACTATAATTTCTATCTATTTTCTGCATGTTAACATGGTTATGCCAGGTTTATAATGTGTTTCCCAGTGATACTGCACATGCGATTGAACAGGCTCTACATGTTTATAAGATATTTATGATAGGTTTGTGTAACATTCTCTTTGTGATACTAAACATAACTTAGCACTTCATTGCTTATGAATTAAGTCTAACAGCTCCAGAAAATGCAAACAGTCAAGCTGCTGTGAGCGCTGTGTGAGTTGGGCTCTGATGTTGTCATGCACCGCGCCATACAGGGATTTGAATACATGTTTCTGTTTTTGCTCATCTTGCCTTTCTCCTAATGGCCAAATTCAGTTCAGCAGTCAGTCTTCTGTAAGACTGACAGCTTTGAATGTTTATTGGAAGGCCTGTCTGACCTCAGCTCATCAACCAACTCCATGAAGTTGTCTATGCACTGTGTTTCGAATGGCAATATCCCTGCCTTTCTGTTGGAGTATCTTAAATAAAACATTGATTTGTGCAAATAACTTCAAAAGTAAAAAAAAAAAACATGAAAAGTCTTTCAATTGTGCCTTTTGCCCATCCACTGTTCTCGGACACGAGTGGATGTGTTCACAAGATTTTCATGGTTACCTGCAACGATATTGACAACCATGGATAAGAAATTCCAATGCTTTGGGGTGGTCTTTGGCATTCTAGCATGATCGAATTCCTCATGCGGTGCCACCCTGTTAATTGATTGAAGAACGATGTGAACCCACCCATAGTATGTGTGAAAAAGGCTTCCGCTTTGGGGATGGACTTGACACTCTGATTGAGGACGAGATTCAGATGAGCAGAACAGTGAACAAAGGTCACAGCCAGAGCTACCTCTTGTGAGGTGACATCTCGGACTGCATAAACTGAAATAATGACTGCAAACATCAGAAGGTGCGGCTGTTCTGCTAGGAGGTGCAGTCAATTCAGCCCTCATTGTACGAATTTGACCCTTTATCCTGTCCCTGAAATGCCAGCTCCTGCATGCCCAAATATGCCGTAGCATCAATGAGATTCCGTAGAATATACCGTAGACGCCACACACATAACACACACACACACACACACACACACACACACACACATACACACACAGCTTTTAAAAATTTCGATTCTCCTCTATTTCAAAGGGGCATACGTTTTCTCATTTTGTCGCTCTGTGCCCTGAGTTGAGTGAGGGGGACTTTTCAATTGTGCATTATAGGGATTTTCCACATGGCAGGCGTTCCAGCTCACTATAAGGAGATTAAGTGGAAATTAATTTAGGGGGAGAAATGTCAGGAATGGTCCCAATTTGGAGAAAGGGAAACGATGCTCTTCAGTGTGCAGTGAGTCTCTCTGTATCTGAATGTAACCACCAAGTCACACAAATACTGCTTTCAGGCCAGCCAAAAGAGGGGTGCATTTCTCAAAACCATAGTTGCTAGCTATGCTAGCTACTTTGGTGTTTACAATGCAATTTCACATTGACAACGACCAAATTTGATAACTGGCTAACAACTATGTGTCCAAGAAACACACCCCAGTGCTGGTTCCCATTCACCAGTTATGTTCTGAACCATGTGATACTCCACCTTGTAGGGGGACTGTTTGATTAAGAGAAAAATCAATATCAAGTTTATTTCAGTCAATATTGATATCATGATTTTTTTTAGACGATATCTTTTAAAGACAAATGATTGTGCTGAACAATCCACAATCTTCCTCCCTTCAGCAGTGTGAGTGGATGGCCATAGAGAAACACACCGTGGTGTTCTGCATGAGTGTTGGGTAGCAAGTCTGCTCGCAATGGCTCAAGTGAAGTGGAATGTATTGTGCTTAGTGTAACCTACCTTTTGGCAGTATAGACAAATGACAAAAATATTGTTTGAAATCGACATTATGAAATTTGATATTGTTTGACAACAATATTGATATCACAATATAAATTTGCTATATTGCACAGCCCTACCACCTTGTGTGCTTTACACCCAGGTGACCATGTGTTGCTCGGATGAAGCATGTGTTATTGGATGTGTTATTGTCACGGTTCAGAGATAAACCAAGTGATTTTGGTTCGTACTGTGGTCCAACTTTACAGTTCCCGAATGCTCAGATTCGTCAGTTGTCTTGACATAAGGTGAGGGAATGGGCACCGAAACGGTTCTCTATCGGCCTGATCACACTTACTGTATTGTTTGCACCTGTCAACACAGTCATCTCCTTCACTCCCACAGAACCCACCAAGAGATAATATTGACACATCCATCCATCCATCGATACAGTACATACATACATACAGTGAGGAGAATAAGTATTTGATCCCTTGCTGATTTTGTTGGTTTGCCCACTAATAAAGACATGATCAGTCTTTAATGTTAATGATAATATGTATTCTACGGTGGCCCATTAGTGACACGGAGGATTTTTTTTGGAGGGGGGAATGTATGTACTTTTGCGAGATAACGCAAATCTTTTGTGAGATAACGCAAACCAATTTGCGAGATAACGCAAATCTTTTGCGAGATAACGCAAACCATTTGCGAGATAACGCAAATATTTTGCGAGATAACGCAAATTAAAACTTACATCTGCGGGTTCACCACTTTGATTTGCAACACACTTTTTGGTCACCAGGGGGCAGTCTAAACCAACAAACGCGGCTTTGATACACTAAGAGCAACCACTGCTGTCATTCATTTTCATGATGTCAACAATGCAATGCGCATGAGGTCAACAATGGCAAAAAAAACAAAGGTTTGCACGTGAGTTAGTATAGGGTAAGAAGGCTAGACCATCCGTGACCAGAGACAATCTAAATGCATTAGAATTAAAGAATCTTTGTCCGTGACTCTGGCCGTGTTCTTTCAGTCAGCTCTTTTCTGTGAAAGTCAGTCGGTTGCTAAGCAACGCCTTCGTTGTCTGGGAAATTTCAGAATCGGTGACAGCTTCAAGGTTCAAGAAATGGAGAGGTTTATTGAGTTTTATTTTAATCTTGGGCTGAAGTACGAAGACATTCGGGTGGCATTGGCAAGGAGACACAACTATATCATCAGTCTCCGACATTTAAAGAGAATTCTCGCTGAAATGGGACTCAATCGAAGAAAGGAGTATTCCAGCGTTGGGGAGCTGGTGGAGTTCATCCGAAATCAGCTGCAATACTCCGGGCAGTTGCACGGCTATCGGTGGATGTACGCCAAATGCAGGGAACATGGCCTACGTGTCAAGAGAAATGATGTGTGGCTGGTGATGAGGGAGCTGAACCCCACGGGTGTTCAGTTAAGGAAAGCAGGGCGTCTCGCACGAAGGAGCTACTTCTCTAAAGGCCCGAACTTTATCTGGCACGTAGACTCCTACGATAAATTAAAGCCGTATGGTATTTGTGTGAATGGCTGCATTGATGGGTTTTCCCGAAAAATGATCTGGCTTAATGCCTACACTACAAGTAGTGACCCAAAGGTAATTGGGGGTTACTACTTAGAAGCTGTGCAGCGGTTAAGGGGCTGTCCGAGAATTGTGAGGGGTGATCTTGGGACTGAAAATGGACATGTGAGAGCATTCCAGCGTGCCCTCGTCCCTGTCGGTCAGGACGACACCCTGGATAGCTACCTAGAGGGAGCGAGCACCGCCAACCAGCGCATCGAGTACTGGTGGGGGTTCCTGCGTCGCCAGTGCGTTGAGTTTTGGCTGACACTCCTGGCGGACCTCAGAGACCACGGGTTCTTTGATGGTGATTTTCTGGACAAAAGCCTTATCCAGTTTTGCTGCATGGGACAGATCCAGGTGAGAACTTGTCGCGTCCATATGTAGGCCAATGGCTTAAGGCCACAGTGGCATTAGTTTTTCAACCACAGCGACGGGGAGCAGCCTATAGTGCCGTCAGAGATCATCTGGTGTGCCATAAATTAAATGCTGTAGGCCTACCTTTATAGGCAATAGGTTGTATGTTCAGTTAATGTTTTCATTGGTGGTATGCCTTGGCATTTTGCCTCGATAAAAGGCGTGCCTTTTGGGTTTTTTTTTTTTGGTTGCTCATTGTATGTGAGCCAGTGGTTACTGGAGTTGTAATTCCTGATTTACTGTCAATAAAGTATCTGCTCTGCTAAGTGTAGAGATATTCAGACGATGAGTCAGAATACAGAGCAAATAACTGTAGGGCCTATACAATTACAAATAATACAAATAATTGTATGTGCATTTTAACCAGGATGAACTGGATGACACTGCATGGACCTGGAATGCCCATGTCATCCGGCCCTCTAGAAACCCCAACGTCCCCAGTGGTCAGCCCAATATAATGTATGGAGTGCCAGAGCTTTACCAGGCCACAGACCATCTCTGTCCTGTTGAGGAGGGGGATATCGAAGCTTGTGCTACCGAGTGCACCTTTCGGCAGCCCATCCCGTGTGACCCAGATGTATATCAGCTCTGCAATATGATCATGGCTGAATCCCACCTGAATGTGCCTGATGACCCTTATCAGGCTATAAACTTATATATGCATCTGAGAGAAGCTATTACTGCAGCTCTGTAGATCACCTGCATGACACACAAACTAGGTCAGTCTACAGGTCTGAGGACCCCCTTTTGCCATGAGAACTGCCTTACCTGCCTGCAACAATACTCATATAGTCTGTGGCATTCCAAATAAGTTAAATTGTGCTAAGAAAAGTAAATGCTAGGAAAATATCCTTATACATGTCCAGCCTGAAACGTTGATGTAAGGCAGGGTCGATCCATGTTCTCGTGTTTTTAATGTCAAATCCTGACCATTCCACCTGAGTATTAGATATAATATCAAGACTCATGCAAGACTCAAGCATTTTTTTTTTCAGATCTTATAGTGTCGTTTATGGTGAGCCAGTGTAAATTGTTGTCTCTTTTTCCTGTTCTTAGCTGACAGGAGTGGCACCAAATGTATTTTTCTGCTGCCGTAGCCCATTTGCCTCAAGATTTGATGTGCTGTGTAATCAAAGATTCTCTTATGCATACCTTGGTTGTAATGAGTGGTTATTTGACCTAATGTTGCCTTTGTATCTAAACCAGTCCGGCCATTCTCCTCTGACCTCTGCCATCAAGAAGACATTTGTGCCCACAGAACCGCCGCTCACTGTACATTTTTTTTGTTGTTGCTTTTTTAGATCATTCTTTGTAAACCCTAGAGATTGTTGTGTGAATATTCCAGTTGATTAGATTATTTTCTGAAATACTGAAAATCAAGCCCTTTAGACATCAACAGCCATGCCATGTTAAAAGTCATTTAAATAACCTCTCTCTCCCATTATGTTGCTCTGTTTGAGCTGCATCAGATCATCTCGACCATGTCTACAGGCATTAATGCATTGAGATGCCACCATGTGATTGGCTGATCAGAAATTTGAACTCAATCAAAGTCTGACTCAATGAACAGTTGTGAAGGTGCTCCTATTAAAGTGTAAATTATTTGCAAATGTTTTAACTTTCTTTGAAGGGACTTGCTCATTTATTTTCAACACAGTTTGAAAACACTTTCAGATATTGTTTTTTTTTTTAATTGCTCAAACATCATGTGCATCATGTGCATCATGCATACCCCCCCCCCCCTTCACACACACACACACACACACACACACACACACACACACACACACACACACACACACACACACACACACACACACACACACACACACACACACACACACACACACACACACACACACACACACACACACACACACACGCAACACCAAAAAATAACCACTCATGCACTTGACTTCTCTAAAATCCAGTATGCATGGGCTTGACTTCGCTCTCGGTAGCAGTCCAATTCACTTAGGTGAGAATCCATCTCAAGGGAAAGAAAATAAACTTCTTTTTTAGATCACCAACTATAAAAAGAAGACAATCCGCACACTTCAGGTCTATTTTTGTGCAAAGAAGCTTTACTTGACTTGCAAGCTGTTGGTCCTTAGACCTTCATCAGGCAGAGCGCATACAAACAGTGCTTGTGGTTAATATACATCATTATTGGCACCTGTGGTGCAGCACTCTGAGTCAGTGAAGCATTCTGGGAAATGTAGTGAAAGACAAACATGAAACATTAACAGAGAAAACAAGAACAAGTCCATGCTTTGCAGACATCAGGCATTAACCATCATAAAGCAGAGCACAAACAGTTCAAAATTAAATCCATATTTCTTCATTATATAAACACACTCATGTCAAAATCCCCGTTTAAACCTGATGGTTGCAATGCATTTAAAGTATATATCCAAAAAAGTTCTCTTTGGCATAATTTCCTGTCGATGTCACCTCCTCTGTGTAGAGTTACTTGCTCTATACCTTGAAATCTAAGGGAAGAGAGAGGGTGTGACAAATCATTAAAATGACAAGCTACAGGATAGTTTTCATCTTTTCTCCTGATGGAGCTCTTATGTTCACTTATTCTTTGTTTCAGAGGACGGGTGGTTATATGATAGATGTATATTAACCACAAGCACTGTTTGTATGCACTCTGCCTGATGAAGGTCTAAGGACCGAAAGCTTGCAAGTCAAGTAAAGCTTCTTTGCACAAAAATAGACCTGAAGTGTGCGGATTGTCTTCTTTTTATACTGAAATTTCTACTGAATCCTGCACCTTCTAAACAGATGAGCGGTGGCTTATCACAACTTAGATCACCAACTAAAAACCTCATCAAGCGCCTTAAGTAACTTTTTGGTGAATCTGCAACTTTTAAAGGTGCACTGTGTGTTGCCAGAGTAGGTAACTACGCTGCTCATTGAAACTGTGCTGCCTATTGCCCAATTTGTTTTTTTCATGTTAGTAGGCCTAATATAAATATTTACTAGTATGACCAAAGTGCACTAGGCTAAGTTTTAAAAATGTCTATTTCTGGAAATTCAAAATGGGGTATCAAAGTGCTATTTTCCAACTCCTAATGAATACTTAGAATTTTGGCGGTGGTAAGGATTTGTTAACAATGTAACACTTGTGAATGGGCAGCATGAATTCTGGAAATTAACAACTAAAAATATCACTCAGTGCACCTTAAAAACATGTGCCGTTTCAGTGACAAATTCATAGTTTTTCAAAATTATGAACGTATTGAGCATGTGGGCCTCGAAAAATATGTGATGTGGGCATGTTTTCTACAGATTTTGTATCTATTTTTTATTATTAGGGGCGGCCTAGTGGTTAGCGATGGGCTTTAGATCAGAGGATTGCAGGTTTGAATCCCATCCCCCACCACACTCCATGACTACAAACCCCGCGGTCTGTGTGTAAGACAATAGGCCCTACAGCAGAATAATCAACAAAGTAAAAAAAAAAAAAAAGATAGTGGTATTAAAATAATGATACACTTAAGGTGAAAATAAATAAACCAAACTTAATACAAAAGGTGGAAAAAGCCCAGGAGGACTGCAGTATTTTTTTTTTTAGTTTTGGGTTTGGTTGAATAAACATTGCGTTTTCTAACAGATCAGCGTGCCGTGCGTGGCGCTGTGACATCATACGCAACCTCATGACGTAATCTAGCGACTTTGGCAACACCAGGTGCACTGGCAACGAAACTTTCTTTCATGCGATGCGCCCTGGAGGTTCACCACACAGCAGCAAGTGTTTCCAGGCAGCATGGAGAGCGATTTGGAGGAGTTCCTCCTAAGCCGAGCCCTGGCCAAGGATAGGATCTCGCTCATGAAGAGAGACAAAGTGGGTGTAAAATGCACGAAATTCATTTTCTTGTGTCATGTCATGATGTGCGCATGTAGGACATCGTGATAGCAGCTAGGAGGCTAGCTAGCTAGCTCACGTGGTTAGCGCGTGTGTCTTTTGATGATGTCGATGTAATAGTGTAAAAATGAAGGTAGATATGTGTCTGAAATGTTTTCCGCTAAGAATATCGCACGGGATTCATACTTCCTATCGATCTTTCCCATGCACTGCGCGCAAACCTAGATGTTATATTAGAACCAAATGATTCAGTAAAATATATCTTCCCAACGAACTAGATCTGCAGTCGGTTACATGTAAACGAGGGCTGCGGCGCCACCCCACACCATGCTTTAGACCACAGCAGACTGTATTGCTAACTGGGAAGAATTCGGAGTTTAATTGCGTTATTAACCGCCGTCACAGGGCTGTACAGTACTAGCAATTGTTTGCATATTGCGCAACTGACGCACGTGTGCTAGTATGACTTTCAACCCTTTCATTCGCATTTTGCTCCCGACTTCGCGTGCATGATTGCGAGAGCTGAGCTTGTTTTTCGATTACCTAAATGCACGTGCACACACGTGCAGCCTGCCTTGTCTCCCAGTGGGAGAGCGCCCTAAACAGACGGTAGATGTTGCTTGAATTCTGTGTCTGATCAGATTTAGTCATCCGTGCCCCTGTAACTCAGATAAAAAATAAAAAAAAACAGGCTGGCACAGAACCATGGTGGCATCAACAGTTATAAGGAGCGTGACTACTCCTGTGTTTGTCATTATAGCCCATGTTTTGGAAATCCCAACACATATCACTGTAAAATATTTTTTTTTTAAAAAACATCAACTGTTGGACTGGGATAATTATATTAAATAAAATGACCCTATTTTACTCCATATGTTTTTCATGCCCTGGCCCCTCCTCCTCTACAGACATTTATTACAAAAAGCTAGCCTAGAAATCTAGACGCCCCTAGCGACCGCAAATTGAATTTGCTCCCGGGGGCAGTCTAGCGGACCCCGGTCGTTTTGCGAGGCTGAAAGTTATCCGATGACAGGGCCAATCAAATCGCGAGGGGGGCCGGGCTACCTAGTAAACAGGAAACTTTCTAAGAAGAAGCATGGTGTCCGTCCGTGCTACATACAGCACGAAAGTGTTTACTTAATTTAAAAAGCCTGGATGATAATACATTTCGTGGCTGACATGGATTGATGTAATAATACACCATGATAATTATGGGGCGCAAATAGATCTCAACACATTACCATTTGATCATTCGATGTTTTAAACTAGCTCGGTAAGCTAAGTTGAGCATTTTACAGAACCAGATAGTCACACGTTATTATCAGACCACTACTGTAGGTGTAGAATGAAATTGCTGCCCCAATTTCTAACAAGACACATGCAATTAAAAACGAGACATTTGGGAGCTTTGGAAGTCTTTGAGTAGCTTACTAAATAGATGGGAATGACACCGAGTCTACCAAGCTAGTGGCTAGCTAACCTGTCGTCAACAACACAGACCTAGGTATCCAGGTTAGGGTTAGTCTTAGAAAAAAAAACTAGGGTTAGAAACAAAAAACTAACATCAAAAAGATAACTAGCTCCGTTATATGGCGGTGGGATCGATAGTCTGGCTAGTGGGAGCGAGCTGACCGGGAGCGTCCTGCATGGGAGCGACAATCCGGGAAAGTTATGGGTAGCTGGCTAGCTAACGCCGAACATGCCATGTTGACAACAATCATAAATATAACCATTTAACAAGCCCCAAATTGCTCGACATTTTGCTGATTGATCAAGGAGGGTCATGTGGTTGAAAACGAGGCATTTTTGAACTGTATAAGTGAAAACACGATTTATTAGGAAACTTGTTTGTGGCTGTGGTCATCACACGAATTCACTGCTACGACGGCTGGAAGTTGCCGCTACAAAGAGGCCCTCGCTAGTGGCTAGCTAACCTGTCGTCATTGTCAATAGCAGAGCTAGGTATCCAGCCTTGTATTATATGCCTGCCCCAAATTCTAATAAGATTCATGTCATTAAAAACGAGACATTTGGGAGCTTTGAAAGTCTGTAAGTCGCTTACTAAATAGATGGGAATGACACCTGGTCTACCGACCTAGCGGCTAGCCATGTATTAGTTATGGGTATACAGCTAGCTAGCTAACACCGAACATGCCATGTTGACAACAATCATAAATATAACCATTTAACAAGCCCCAAATTGCTCGACATTTCGCTGATTGATCAAGGAGGGCCATGTGGTTGAAAACGATGCATTTTTGAACTGTATAAGTGAAAACACGATTTATTAGGAAACTTGTTTGTGGCTGTGGTCATCACACGAATTCACTGCTACGACGGCTCGAAATTGCCGCTTCAACTACAAAGGGGCGTGTCGCGTGTACGAGACAGATGTGACGTTACACAGAAGTGTGTGGGGATTGGTTGTTTGCCATCCAATTGCGTGACGTTGAGTGCTGAAGCAACCGTTTATCCCGCCCACACTGCTGCCCAGCTCTCCTAGACCCTGGTACAGCTTTTTGCTGTACGGGTCTGGCTGCGCTAGGCTAACAAAAAGCAAACAGGGGTGATTGCTCTGTCCCATTTGGGGAGAGCGCTTTTAGTCAGGCTTTCTCCTACAGAGCCTCTCACACCTGGAACACACTTTCCAGTACAATTACTGAAAGCCAATTACTGAAAGCTAAAAAATATTTAGTAAACAGGTAAATCATTGCTACTGGAGAATCAATAATGTAAATGTAATCGTACATAGTTTGTACTAGCAATTATTCTTAACTTATTTGGGTATTAAGTTTTTTTTTTTTTTTTCAAATTAGTTTAATTCTAAATCACCAGAAATTAAACCCCATTGAAAATGAATGGGATTTAATTTCTGTTGAGTTAGAATTAAACTGGTGAGTTAACACCAAAACGTGGCATGGAAATCTTAGGGTATATTGAAGAGGGAAGTGTGGGGCACCAGGTCAACAAACAAGAACAGCTGACAGCAAAGCATCAATGATATCTGAGCTTCCATAACTCCCATGCACTGTTTTTGCCATTGACTTCAATGTTAAACGCATCATGGCCGTTATGAAGACAGAGAATGTCCTAACCAAGTATTGAACATTGCATGTTATGTAGAAAGTACCAAATTTCAACTGATTTAATGTGACTCGAATTTTGATGAAGAAAAATGTGATTTTATTACAATATTCTAATGCTGCGAATTCCCCAATTCATGGGGTTTTTTTTAGCTGGAAGGCCAACGTATATAAAAAGAAAAAAAATAATGATTGGAATAGTTAAAAAACTGGGCCATGAATCTACAATCCATGACAGTTTAACATTATTGATGGAATTATGGAAATAAATCAACTTTTTCATGCTATTCTAATAAAAAGGCCTGGAGCTGTATATGCTGTCCTTTTGTTAAAGGTACAATGTGCAAAATGTGTAATGGTCTATTTACAGAATTCATGCTACCCATTCACTAATGTTACCTTTTTCATGTATTCTTACCACCACCATCAAATTCGAAGTATTCATTATGACTGCACTAATTGCACTTCATACATTAAGAGGAGGATCTTGTCCATGGTCTGCCATTTTGAATTTTCAGAAATAGACATGTTTATCTGCAAAAGTGACTGTATTTGGGCCATACTAGAAAATATTATTTTATAACTTAGTAAACTTTCATGATCTAATTTGGCAATAATGAGCTGCATAGTAGCAGTACCTTTTTGACCATTTCCTGCACAGTGTACCTTTTTAAAAAATAAACTTGCTACTTGTTTTGCATGAGTTCATGTTTCAAACTATTTTTAACAGCTTTTTTCCCAACATATTTTGCTTGCAGATCGACAAGGCAGTACTTGCTCTTATGACAGACTCACAGCTTGCGAGATACATACCAGCTTACGGGGATCGTCTAGCAACAGTATCTTTTTGTAATCAGCAGCACCAGACAGCTACGAGAGAGACTCTCTTAGAGAGGATAAAAGAGAAGATTGGGGGTCGGAAGATGACGAGTAAGGGTCACCATACGCCATCAGGATCACATGGAATGGCCAGAAAAGACAACAAAAATGCAGAAAAGCAAGTCAGAAAAATAGAAATTGGATGGCTTCACTACAACAAATCTCAATACACCCAGGTCCGAACGAGGTTTGGAGGTGGGACGAGATGCACAACCGTCAACAAAGAAACAACTGTCCAGCAGGTGATGGAAACTGCAAAGCAGTTATTTTTTCCAGATGGTTTGTCCAACAAAGGACCTGAAGAGGACTTTGATTTTGAGATGCGTGACTTCAAAAGGAATTTAATTCCGTTGGAAGACACTGTGGGCACAATGTACGAGTTCTCCGTTTTTACATCTGCTCAAAGGACAAATTGTCTGATCAGTCTTCTGTGGACGAAGACAGTGACTGTGCGACTGAAGACCCAGAAGATCAAGGCAGAAGGGTTTGTTACTGATATTTAGTGTTTGTCCTATAAACTGTAAATTAACACAAATATGGGGTTATGTGTGAAACAAGTCCGACAGGCGGAGAAAGATGCGTCCACTTGTTGCTTATTGATTGAAATTAATAATTCAATGTTTTAGACATTTTTAAAACAAATGGTTGGATATTGCTACTGATTTATCATGATCTGTTTTATCACTATCTGTCTGTCACCGTTTTGTCATATAGCTAGGCCCCTCTGTCATATCACTATTGGTTTATCTGTCACTTGTTTTTGAAAAGATAAACACTCAATTCCTGTTATAACGTACTTCCAATTTCATACTTAATTGCAGATAAACGTTGCATTTTACACTGCATGTGCATTTTTACTTTGAATTCATCTGTTGCACAACTTGAAACGTTTTTGTTGCAGAACGCCATTGCAGACCCAGGAAAATCATCTGACTTGACCAACCTTTCCAGTGGGAGGGAGGGTGAGACAGAGAACAGCATCAATATAGAAGAGACATCATCAGAGCATTCATCAGAGCATTCTGGAGAGGATCTCTCGGTAAGGGAGTTATATTGTCACTACATTCTCTAATACCACTTGGCAAGTTGTAAACTGATTTTTGAAAGCAATATCTCCTTTTGTGCAAACTCCAATTCGATTGAAATTGGGACAGTAGGTAAATTGTGATTTTCTTTTTTTATTATTGACAAAATATGATGTTAGATGCGTCCAAGCATTTCTATAATAGGCTGTGTGCGTCCATAGGTGTGTCCGTCTGAAACGCTTTCTTTGTCTGAAACGATTTTGTTAAATCGGCCACGGGCCACGTCCCAATGCCAAAGTCAGCAGACTGAAACCAGAGCCAACCGAAACTGGACAGGGTGTGATGATGTCACGTCCCAGCGAGTATAAAATGTCCTGCTGCACCTGTCAGAGTATCATTAACAACAAGATGCGCAAGGGGAATTAAGCACTGATCACAAACTATGTACTGATGGCGGCTTCTCCTGAGCACTGGCTCACTGTCGAATATGCCACGGGTGTCCTGGCACCTTCGCGGACTGCCACGGGGTGTGCAAGGTGAATTGGACAATTCTCAAGGGACTGTCTTTGCCGACAGCGCCCGACCAACCACTATCAATAGCCCACGTGAGGAACGTAGCTGCCTTGGCATACAACTCGTTTTCAATAGGCTCCGTCGCATAAAACATTTTTATAATGGCTCAGGGAAAAGGGCGCGCGAATTGCAACCATTGTGCATAGTCTGTGATTTATTGCGTTACAGCGTGAGCGCACTGAAGCCATAGCATATCATACCTGCCGACCATTACGCATTTTGTGTAGCAGATACGGATTTTGACATCAAACTACGGCACTGTCACTTCAAAATACGGGAAAAACCAATAGCAAAGTGTGTTCATGGGCCCTTATAAATTGCTCTGTAGACTTGCAACCAGACAGAGCCGTAGACATGGCTCTGCTTGCAATTGTCTCGCGCTGGCCTTTGCATTGGCCAGCAACGTGTTGGGGGGGAATATTGACCAATCAGAGCGCTAGTTTGGATGTCTTCATTTGTTATACTGCGCTCCTCTCGAGCCTAGGCATCAGCTGCGTGCCGACAGAAAGTTTGCTTCGGAATCACACAAGCAGAGAGACTGGTTAATGTAGGCCTAGCCTACTCCTATAATCTCTGAAAACAAGTGCCCTCCTCCTGTCATCATGTATTATCCATCTTGGTACTGTCGCTGTAGTTTTAAGGTGCCGGTATGCTTGCTGCAAGATACGCGAGCGTGTGCACGATTCGTTCATGAACGCGTTAACGTGCGTATTTAATGTCAATTTCGCGCGCGTTGGACACGGCAGCCAAATGCGTCCGTTTTGCGTCTTGGTCAACTGCTTTTGAAGCAAGCATGTGTTGTAGGTTGCTCGCGGTGACGCGCGTAATTTACAGCTCGCAGCAAGCATACCGGCACCTTTACAAGTGAGCACCGTCAAAATCACCGTTTCAAAGGTAAATGGACTTTGAGAAAGGTAGCCTGTATGGTAATAGTGAATTGCCTCCAGTTGCTAAATCCCTAAACTTGTGAAAATAAATAAAGGCCGAGGTCTGTCGTAATGATTCACCCAATGTTTCGCCGTATTTGACGGCAATATGTTGTTGCTTGTTTTGATATTGGACCGAAACGAGATTACTCCCGAATGAGAAAATGTGTCGATGACCGCGCTATAAATTAGCAGATTAGCAGCAAACTAAATTCGGTTTCCCTTTGCGCCGGATCATTTTAACTCGGGGAAATAAAGCAATAGTTCTAACGGTTGTGCTCGGAGTAGGTCTACATCCGTAACCTACCATGACACCGGAATACTGTTCCCCCCTGAGTCATGGCCCATTCTGAACAGGTGTAACAGGCGTCATACCAAATATGCATCACTCCACGACTACTATCCGTAATCACGTATGGTAATCTATTAATAAAATCAATTATCCTATCATCATATATGTGCCGAACAGTGAACAATAGCCAACTCATGACGGCAGATGAGGGTAGATAGGCCTACTATTATGCAGAGAAGTGAAAAAAGAAGCGATGCCCCTCAAGAGTTACTGTGCAAGTTCCAAGCGCATTGGCCATTAGCCGCCCCCGTCCCTCAGTAGAGCCACTACATGACGCATTTTGCACTGAATGAATACTGAAAGTGTGATTTTGATGTTAGCCCCCAAGGTAATAATATTAACCTGATATTATCCTAGCTTAGATAACACTTGTCTTTATCTTTTTCTCTACTGCTGATGCTTCTTCACAGTAGGTGACAACATCACCATTTATTAGTATTGGGGGAGATGATGTAAGAATCATTACAATTCAACTTTTTGTTTATAAAATACCGAGGCATTTCAGTGATTTTTATGATCAAATTATACATTTTCCTACATGTACCTTCTACAGCCAAAAAAAAAAATTAGCAAATGCTTCAATTTCATACTCAATTCCAGCTCCTTAACACCCCCCAAGTGACCAAATGCTCTGTTTGGCTGGTACATAGGATAACTTAAAGGGGTAGGCCACTATTTTGGGGCTTAATACAGTTAAAATCGTTGGCTGGGGTTTATAAAGGTGGTAAAGTGTCTTATTTTTCATGTTAAGCGTTGTCTTGCTTTAAGACAAGTTAAAAGAGGGAATATGTCGCTAAGCTAGTGAAAGTCAATGTATCCGTGTAGCATTGTAGCACGCTACACGGATACATTGACTTTCACTAGCTTAGCGACATATTCCCTCTTTTAACTTGTCTTAAAGCAAGACAACGCTTAACATGAAAAATAAGACACTTTACCACCTTTATAAACCCCAGCCAACGATTTTAACTGTAATAAGCCCCAAAATAG
The DNA here is from genome assembly GCF_034702125.1 of Engraulis encrasicolus. Classification (NCBI taxonomy): domain Eukaryota; kingdom Metazoa; phylum Chordata; class Actinopteri; order Clupeiformes; family Engraulidae; genus Engraulis; species Engraulis encrasicolus. The sequence continues at coordinate 16,981,305 of NC_085868.1, read as the reverse complement.
TGGCATACCCCTTTAATAGCCACTTAGGCCTACTAGCCAGACTGGTGGTATGTTTGACTAGTAAGATTAACAGCAATATTGGCTGGTGATCAGTAAAGTTAATTTAGAGGCCTGAATTTCAGCACACTATATCATAGCATTTTATTGGTGTTATGGTGTGAAACAAACAAAAAAATCTTTCATGAAAGTTTAATAAATTATGGTAGTTCAAAGTACTGTGAAGAGCAAGATAAACTATTTGCCAGATACACGGGATGTTAGGCTAAAATGCATTAAAATGCAGGAAATTGCATCTAAGAAAAGCATTTTTTTCTGGGGGAGGACCCCCCTTCCTGAATGAAGTGTCTCATATCTTCCCTGTTGACATTTGGCAACCCTACAAATGCAACCCAAATGGACTCAAATGAACTCTCTAAGTGTTAAATGAGCACTGCAGAATTTACTGTGTAGGTGTAGGGCAGACTATGCAAAACAAAGTAGCCTCTCAGATGGGCCCGCCGGCGACCCCATTGCTTTGCCATGCCAAGTTGTTGCGCCGTGAATTGCCGCGCCGCGATAAGTTGCTACTCAAATTTTTTTTCAAAGGTTGGCAGGTATGGCATATCCATCAGCACCACAAAACATGTTAGTGTAATACTGAACTTATTTCCTTACTAACCAATGGTGAAGATGTCTATGACGGCAAACTGTGATTTTCAATGGACCAAAGGAATCTGGAGCAGGGGGATGCCTATTCTGTCAAATGTATTTCCGCCTATAATGTGTGGATTCTCTAAATTCTTGGGATTTTCTTTTCAACAACAAGTAACAGATAAATTAATAGTGACATGACAGATGGGCCTAGCTGTATGTTGTGAACAAGGGAGGTGAACTCACATCATTGTGGAACTCCCTTACTTATTGTTTTAAACTGAGATGTTGTCTGGTTCACTCTGACCTGTTGTGGCCTGTTGGTTAAAATGAGTGGTACCACATGATGAGGGTTAACAGACGTATGTTTCAGTTTACTTAGAGGGATGTGTGGCTGCAGTGTTAAAAGCAGAGCTGAAATCGTCAAACATGTATCTGACATAAGCCTTTGGGGTTTCAAGGTATTGCAGAATTGAGTGAGATATGGAAAGAATTGCATCATCAGTGCCCCTGTTGTCCCTATAGGCATACTAACATGGATCAAGTTGACATTGTCAGCTAGATTTCAGTTTCCCCACCATCAACTTCTCTAAGCACTTGACTACGGTGGAAGTCAAGGCTACCGGTCTATACTGCCCTACAATCTTAGAACGCAGTAACTCTGAAAACGGCAAACTGAGAAAAAAGGCTTCAAAGTTTTCCATATGGCGCGACAACTGTGTTGTCGGTAAATTGGTGGTGACACTTCCTGGTAATGCTTGTTTAGGATAGAAATTTAATGCACACAAACCCCCCCCCCAAAAAAACAACATTTATGTGTCTTTTTGCCACAAAAAACAGAGTTACTGCGTTCTTGGCTGGTATTACTGCCACAAAATGGAGTTACTGCAGGAGTTACTGCGTTCTTAGCTTGTATTACTGTCTACTCCCAAACCAGTCCCATTGGAACGTGCAGCAGTAACTCGCCGATTTACTGCGTTTTTGTTTAACCTTTTTTGGGTCATTTTTGCACTTTCAAAATGAGTTTTCTCCAAAACGGGACGGTGTTGGACCACCATTTTTGGACACAAGACAAATGTAGTTTAGAACCGATTTCCGATATAACTTTTTTACTTTTACGATATAACTGAGTTACTGCGTTCTAGTATTGCACGGCAGTATAGTCATTGTCCTCTTCTTAAATAGAAATGGTGAAATGTCAGCAGGCCCAGATGGCTTGTGTACATCTTAATTTTTTTGAATAATGTTGTTTCAGTGGTATGGTCTATATATATTTTAGAAACCCTGCTCTCCCGTGCTGTACTGTATGTGGTCTGTGAATGATGGGGAGTGGGGCTGCTGGTGGCAGATGTGTGGTGGGTGGGCTAATGCCTCCCACACAGTTAGAGGGAGAGTTGGGGGCCGAATGGGAAGATGTGTAGCCGATTGACTGTGTTAAAATTAACACAGTGTCTTAAAGGGTTAAGAAAGTGAAGCGTGAATGACTTGTCTTGACAGTGCAACATTTTATCTACAGCACCCGAACAAAATCCGAACTGTTTTAAAAACATCCCCTCTCTGATTTTGTGGAGATATGTGAAGTTTTTTTTAAACTGTAAATGTTAACAGTCGTGTCATCTGTCCCAGTCTTCTAATTCAGACATGGAAGCAGACTCCGCAGACACCGTGGACTGGAGCTCAGATTTTGAGCCTCCTCAGGAGGATGAGGTTACGGTACGGCCATATGTAGTACAGGTAAGTCCATGACACCCTTCTGGAAAAGCGCTAAATTTGAGGAATGCAAGTCAATGCAATGCAAATCAAATTCAATTGAACAGGACATTGACAGTCTGTCAAATGTTAGAATGCCGCATGAGGTGTACACTCATATCCTTAACTTTTGTAGTTGAAGGGAAGTTTAACTTAGCACATTAAGCCCCTTATCTGAGTTGTCCGAAATGCATTAGAGTGGTCTTCACCATTTTTAAATTTTTGCTGCTGTCTCCGTTACTAATTTGGGTTTTGTCTCAACCGACTTTAGAATGGTCATTTATGGGCATGTTGGTAGGCCTGTCTGTTCAAAAGTGTGAATCTCACCAACTGGGTAGGAAATGGAATACTCACTGACATTCTCTAAGAAGTTTGAAAGCGAGTTTGTGTGGTGGTGTTTTTCATTTCGTGAATTACATTAAAAACCTGTATTTATAAAATGCAAAATAAAACATGACAGAATCCATGTGTCGCTGTATAATTTGCTATTACCACTCAGAAAAGGGGCTTTATGTGCTAAATAGTGATAACCTGACTAAAGCCATTCCCTCCTTACTTCATTTCATTAACAGGGTGGGGAAACGTATGTATATAATGCTGATAATAACAAAATTCACTTTCAGAACATTTCACTTAACATTTTTATATCTGCTCGTAGGACAATTTCTTAGATGAGTCCTTTGTGATGGAAGAAAGTGACTCTGCGACTGAAGAGGTAAATGATTGAGACACAAGTGTTAGTTACTGATTCATTCTTGGTCCTATAGACCAGTGTTAACCAAACTTTTTTTGTACTGCATATCCCTTTTTTGTGTCATGTGTACCCCTTAACTCAGGGATGGGTAACCTCGTTCATTCCAGGGGCAACTTCAAATTCCTCCAAGGGCAGTAAAGGTCCTCCAAGGGCCGTTCTATGAACATAAGCCAGGATTTCCCCCTGCACTTTAGGCCTATATTGAAGGCAGCCACTTTTAAAACAGACCCCACCTTCTCTAGGTCCCCTGAATATAACTTCATTGTAATGCAAATGTGATATCTAAGATTCCTTTACAAAATGTCATGTTGCATGTGAAGCTGCATAACATTAAAATTACGTCAAGGGCTGTAAATGGCCCCTCGAAACATAGGTTCCCCACGGCTAGGCACGACCAGGATATCAAACTGTGTACACTGCACGATGCGAGACTCACGATTGACCTGCGATTGAACAAGAATTCGCCCCGACCCCTAAAAAGAAAAATCGGGGCAAAAGTCGCACAGTGTAATGCCAGCTCTACTTTAGTCAAAGTCCAAGTAACCCCCTGCAGTGTCCTCACGTACCCCTGGTTGGGGGAAACTGCTTTAGACAGTATATGATGAGCACAAAAATGGGGCTATGTGTCAAATAAGATTCAATTCCCATTTCGCAGTTATTGTTTGTCTTAACAGCTCAGAAAAATGTAGATTGCATGTGCATTTTAATTAATTTGTTACATAATGCAAAACCTTTTTGTTGCAGAACGCCATTGCAGACCCAGGAAAATCATCTGACTTGACCAACCTTTCCAGTGGGAGGGAGGGTGAGACAGAGACCAGCATCAACATAGAAGACACATCATCAGAGACCAGCATCAACATAGACACATCATCAGAGCATTCATCTGAGCATTCTGGAGAGGACCTCTCGGTAAGGGAGTTATACTGTCACTACATTCTCTAATACCATTTGCAGGGTTCCCACTGGTGCTTGAATCCCTTGAAAATGCTTGAATTTCAATTGGGTGTTTTCATGGTTGTGAAAATGCTTGAATGTTTGAAGTGCTTGAAAATGCTGGAAATTTGTGTTAAGTCAATTAAGCCTAATGATCAGGGCTTTGAACCGGTTCAAGGAACGAAAACGAAAACCAGGAACTTTTTGTATTTTACAGGGAACAGAAACGAAACCGGAAACGTTATTATTTTTTATGTTCTGGAACGGTAACACATATTTAAAAATAATGATAACCGGTTAATACCGGTTAATACCGTTCTTCAAACAAAAAAAAAAGCAATTATTTTCCTGTGCACGTTACCATGACGGCTGAGGTTCGCGTCCTGTGTGACATCAGACATTCTCTGACTGAATGGTTTGTGGATTACAAAGTCTCCACTCCACATCTTAAATAAGAGAAACCACTGTCAAACAAAAGGACAGAGTTTCCATTGCATCATTGTAAGACATTGCAGAGAAGCGTGTGTAAAGCGAAAATGTTCTACATTATTGGGCATCCATGGCCGCTTCAAATCACAAACTCACAATGTCCATCATAGCGATCCCCGTGACCCAAGTCAGTGTGGAGCGCGTATTTTCATCATTGAGGTTTATTCTCCGCTTCTCCGCTTAGGTCGTCCCTGAATGACAAAATTCTTGAGGATATTAATTTCATCCGCTTGAATAAACTGTTTGGCTCATTTGCACTTCCGTCTTTCTTGGTTAATTAACGTCAGTTATTCCTATGGGGAGTAATCAGCTGACAGGAACGAAATTAACCGTTCCGGGAACAATATTCTTTTGTTCTAACCGGTTCGGGAACGTCAATTTATTGGTGGAACTCATAACCAGAAACGTTATAATTCTGTTTCTGTTCGGAACGGAACGTTTGGAAAAAAATAACTGTTCAAAGCCCTGCTAATGATAGAAATAAATTGTTCAGGTACATAAAAAATCTGAGGGAGTGAGATGTCAGATGGGATTTGCCATTAGACTGCAGGAAATTGCATCTTAAAAACACAATTTTCTGGGGGAGGACCCCCACAGCCCCTTCCCTATTTAAAGATGCTGGAAAACTGAGAATTTGGTGCTTGAAAAGTGCTTGAATTTGTTCATGAAAAAGGTGTGGGAAGCCTGCAGTTGGCAAGCACATTAAGCCCCTTTTCGGAGTTGTCCGAAATGCAGTAGAGTGGTCCACTCCTCACCATTTACTAAATGTTTGCTGCCATCTCCGTTACTTTGCTAATTTGGGTTTTGTCTGAACAGACTTAAGAATGGTCTTCTATGTTCATGTTGGCATTTGTTTTCTGTACAACTTTGTTTTCAAAAGTGCGAATCTCACGAACTGGGTAGGGATGTTCCCTGACATTCCCTAATAAGTTTGAAAGCAAAACATTACGGAAGTCATGTTTCACTATAAAATGTGTTGTTACCACTCTGTTGGATTGCAGACAACTTAGAAAAGGGGCTTTATGTGCTTAACAATGGTAACCCGGCTAAAGCCATTCCCTCCCTACTTGATTTCATTCGCAGAGAAAAATGTATACATTGCATGTGCATTTTTTTTTATTAATTTGTTACATAATGCAAAACCTTTTTGTTGCAGAACGCCATTGCAGACCCAGGAAAATCATCTGACTTACCCTCCCTCCCACTGGAAAGGTTGGTCGAGACAGAGACCAGCATCAACATAGAAGACACATCATCCGAGCATTCTGGAGAGGACCTCTCGGTAAGGGAGTTATACTGTCACTACATTCTCCAATACCATTTGCAGGGTTCCCACTGGTGCAAAATCCTTGAATGTTTGAAATTCTTGAAATTTGTGTCAAGTCAATCTCATTAAGCCTAATGATAGAAATAAATTGTTCAGGTACATCAAAAATCTGAGGGAGTGAGATGTCAGATGGGATTTGCCATTAGACTGCAGGAAATTGCATCTTTAAAAACACAAAATTTTCTGGGGGAGGACCCCCACAGCCCCTTCCCGCAACCTATTTAAAGGGAGGGCTGGGAATCGATCCAAATTTCCTGGATCGATTCGATTTCGATCCAGAGGGCATCTTTTAACAACTACACAAAGCATCATATGAGTCTAGTGAGTGTAGTGTAATGTAATGATGCATAGAATTGGGATATATGAAATGACAAACTGTACTGTAAGTGGCCTATAAAAACATATAGGCCCGTATCAGCTTCAGCAGCCAATACAAACATGAAATAGGCCTGTCTTGGTATGATAGAGGTGGGAAACTTTGTATGAGAAAGAAAGGTGGTAGGCCTAAATAAATTAGTAATACAGTGGCAATATCATGCCTTACACCATGGCATTCAACAGACTATGCATGATGAACCTAAATAGCCTAATTAATATAAATAACTATCCATAAACCGCCAACATAATCTCTCAGTAACACGTACTGCTACAGACGAAACCACAGCATAGCATTGGCCTATAGAGCACACGCAGACAGACCGTTTGATTGACAGGTCCTGGAGAGAGTGCGCTTCCCTCTGGTGGGTGGGTGTTGAGTGTTGACGGTGGGAAAGTGGTAAGAAAGTGTTTTTATGCAAAAGTTTGATATTGTAGATTGATTATAGGTTGTCTGTGTAATGGGACATGATTAGTGGATGTCTTACTGGTAATCTATAGCTCTGAGAAGAGATATCACTGAAATCTAATGCTGCTCTAGAGCTGTGAATATTTCTCGGTCATGTTCCCTGACATTCCCTAATAAGTTTGAAAGCAAAACATTACGGAAGTCATGTTTCACTATAAAATGTGTTATTACCACTCTATTGGATTGCAGACAACTTAGAAAAGGGGCTTTATGTGCTAAATAGTGGTAACCTGGCTAAAGCCATTCCCTCCCTACTTGATTTCATTCGCAGGGCAGGGTCTCGTATGATCTGAAAGGATTACCAGGTAGGAGGAGTGAACTCTGCTCTGGTTTAACCCTTGTAAGGTGTTCGTGTTTTTGTTACAGAGGTGTTCGTACCATTTTGACACAGGCATATAGAAAAATAATTTAAAAAGGGAAAAAAACATAGTTTATATTCACCTCATGTTCCTGCTTCTGAGTATCTGTGTATATATATATTTTTTTGAGGGTGGGAGATACAGAGGGAGAGAGAGAAAGATGAGGAAGCGGCACTCCATTTTCCACATAATTTGCCCTCTGCCTTGTCTTCTCAACATGTATCAACTATTATATCAAAGTTTTCAAAATATTGGTGTATAAGCCCCCCAAAATGGTTTGTGCAAGGGAGGGCTATATATATACAATTTTTCACACGCAAAAAACTGAAAACGGGTGAAAATCACCGAACATATTACATCGCTGACATGTTGTCCATAACATGCCCAGAAGAATTTAGTCATTAGCGCCTTCCTTCAAGATTCCTGCTCGCTAATTGGCTGTAGATTTTCAACAGGTCTAAAACACCTCCCACGACACCGGGAACAGACCCTGCCCTGTGAATGAAATAAAGTTAGGAGAGTATGGCGTTAGCCAGTTTAGAGCAGATGTTCTCAAAGTGCAGCCTGGGGGCCAATGGTGGCCTGTGAAAGCATTTCTGGCAGCTCGTAATAACATCTGTACAATCTGTAAGACAGAAATATTTTAGCCTCAGTTATACAATGTGTTTATTGCAACAATGTAAATACATGCAATTATGGTAAATCCATTGACCTCAAGATCCATGTATCCACTTGAGTGAATGACATATCAAATTGGCACTGAATTGATATCATGGTAATCAAGGTTCAGTTGGTTAAGGCAACTGTACTTGTTTTTGTGGAGTTCAACTGTCTTTGCTGCTGTGCAAGCAGCTTTGATTGAAAGTCGCTGTGATGTAGGTTAAATAACTTTTATGGTACTTATTGTCATTTTGGAATTGTCAGTGTGTAATAGTGCTGACTAAAATTGCACATGAAGATGCCTCATTCATTTGTGGTGGGTTTTTTTTTGTTCTCGCCTTGACAGGAACTGAATTTGCCCTCACCTTTGCCAAACAACCAATCGACTGAACCTGGCAGCTCTGAGCATCCAAGGACCATACGACGAGCATCGGTGCACAGGATGAGGATCCTTCAAGATCTTGTATCTGTGTTTAAGGACAGTAGTGTTCTTGATGCATGTTTGAAGATGGATTTCATTAATGAAAAAGCTGTTGATGATGCAGGTGTTTCCAGGGAAGTTTATACTGCGTTCTGGGAGCAGTTTCTACAACAGTGTGAGGGGGAAACGGAGCGAGTACCCAGGCTTAGGCCAGACTGGGAGACAGAATGGCAAGCTATAGGGAGAATATGGGTGAAAGGGTTGATGGATCATGGAATCGTACCGGTCATGCTTTCAAAAGCATTTATTTTGGCCTGCATCCATGGGATTGAGTCTGTCTCTACAGATATTCTCATGTCCTCGTTTCTTAACTACCTAGCTCCAGTTGAGAAGGCAGTTGTCGAGAGGGCAATGGAGGGGACCCTGGAGGAAGGTGATGAAGACGACCTCCTGGACCTCTTTTCACAGATGGGGTCCCATTACCTTCCTCCAAAAGGGAACATGAGGCCAGCTATTGAAACAATGGCTCATAAAGCCATTTTTCAAAAGCCAAAATTTGTCCTGGATAGCTTTAGATCCGTTTTTGCTGTAGTTCGTACCAATCTGCCAGACAAAGACAGTGTGTTAAGACTTTATGAAGCAAAGAAGGCTACCGGAAAGAGAGTGGCGCAACTGCTGGAGACCACACATGTGGTACTTGCACAGAGGGAACAAACAGCCTTTAGCTACCTCCAGCGATACGTAAAGAATGCTGATGACACGAAAGCCGAGAAATTCCTACGCTTCTGCACTGGTTCGTCCGTTATTTGTGTGGAAAAAATTAGTGTTTCTTTTAACGCAGTAAGTGGGTTAGGCAGGAGACCTGTAGCCCACACATGTGGAGCAACCCTAGAGTTGCCATCCACATACAGCTCCTTTCCACAATTCCGTACGGAATTTGACAATATTCTCTCCAGCAATTACCTCGTCATGGATATAATATAGGATGTGTGTGTGTGTGTGTGTGTGTGTGTGTGTGTGTGTACATACCTGTGTGTGTGTCGCTTTAATTTGACAAA
>NC_085868.1:16910484-16971978 GCF_034702125.1 Engraulis encrasicolus | reverse complement strand
GGGCCTAGCTGCAGTGTACCCAAACAACCGCCAGGTGGCACTTGGGAGCGCTTGCTATACTTGGGAGCGCTCGCTATACGCTTTACCACGTGGTAGCGCATGTTCAGGTTTGTAATGAGAGATCAAGGACCCAATAACCCATAATCCAGAAGGATAAAAAAAAAACTGTATATATATATGATCTCTCTCTCTCTCTCTCTCTCTCTCTCTCTCTCTAGCAGTAAATACTGTATGTGCTCATATTTTATAGGCTAAGTATGTGAATGTATGACTTCAGTACACAGACTAGCAAGACTGCCTCCACAGGTTTGGGATTACGCAGTTCATTCTTAATATTGTAACTGTGTCAAATAAATGTGGGCTATCTCATTGTAGGCCTGTATCTGGTGTCCTGAGGCAACCTCTGAAAACAGGAGCTGGGTAACAGAAGTAAAAAAAAGAAGGCAAAACATGTTCACTCCACTAGAGTGCAGTATAACGCTACATGGGTTTTGCAAAGAGTTTTCTTCATTGCCGGTAAATCATTGCCTGGTTTTCGTAGACTTCAGATCACTACCGCGATTCTGGTCTGACCAGGACTATAAGGATTAGCATTTCCATACAGGAAGAACTTAGGGCGGAATTCTCCCACCCGCTTAAGTCAAAAAAGTGCGCAACAGCGCCTCCGAGCTTACTCAAGCCAGTGAGTAAGCGGGGCTTACGCGCGATTTCTTCAGTTGCGCACTTTGGGTGGGGCCAGGCCAAAATCAGGGAGTTTCCCATGTTAATCGATCCTAAGCGGATTCTCCCGTCCACTTACGCGGGTTTGCCTTTACGCGCATCAAAGGGCTGTAGTAAGGTCAAGCGCCACTATGAGGTAAAATGTAATATTGCATTTGATGCTCGCTTGGCTCGCATTTTGAACATGTTACACGGTAGGCTATGCTTTGTTGATGTTCCTTACCGTCAGCGTGAGTCCAAATCGAAATTCATTCACAGTTCCATATAAACATCCTACATTAATTGTGACAAAATATGACCAGCTGTCCAGAGCATATTCTCATATCGGTGAACTTACAAACAAAAGCAGGCAATTAATTCATCAGTATGAGGATCATCATGTTGTCCCCACGGACGGTAAAACCAAAAACACCTCGTTGCACCATGCGCAAGTAAGTTGACAAGGCACGTCAGACTAAAGACCGCTGTTCCAGTCGTCCTAACAGCCAAAGTATGCCTATTCAAAAAAACAACCGTCACCATTTTACTATGTTGTAGCCACGACGTTAAGTAGGCTAAATGTTTTTTTATTGCAACTCCTCCACTTTTGTGATTTATTGGCACTCGTGCATATGTGCACGTAGCCTATTAAACTTTCTGAACTGATGCCCGACATACAAAACCACCACCTACTGAGGTAGGCTACAGGTTGTCCTATCTGTTATTGTAAGGCAGAAAATATTTCCTGAATGTCATTACAGCTAAACGTAAAAGGGTAGGCCTACATATCAGAGCATGTCTTTGGCATTTCGCTTCTGGTCTCTATTACACCCCATCAGCTGCGCGTTTAAGTCCTGGCCTGGCATCGCATGCCCATGTCCAAATAATTCCCATGTCTGCGACAGAATATAAAGTCTCCGTTTTTTCATGATGATTGATTTCCTTTTTCCATTCTTTGGCATGCATGTAGCCTAAGTATAATATGCTGACGGACAGCTGAGATCCACATATTTCCAATGATATTAAAGTCACGTTGCTGTACAGAGAAGCGGAGAAGCACTTTTAAAAGTCAGCAAATACAATGTGTTTGTTACTGTGGGAATTAGCTGTGGGAATGATCAGCATTTTAAATCAATCCGGAATTGTCCAGGCAACACGCCAAACTCCATTTTTAACAAAACGTTTCATCATGTTTATTATTTCAATCAACCTGTTGCGCACCATAACGCTCAGCGGAGTTCCCGCCAAAGGTACACATTGCGTTTCCATCTCGATATCTCACCTCCACTACTCGCCTTGTGTTCCTGAAAATGAGCTGAGGTTAGATTTTGAGATGCTTTTGCAAGAGGACATTTGGCACGTGGTTTTAAATTCAAAGTTAAAGTTCAGTGTTGGATCTCAATGGACTGCCGAGGTTTTCACATGGTTGATCTGAAAATCCATGCTCCATAGTTTCCTTGTAGCCACAACTGATGAACTTGGCGGAGACTCGTCCCCCCATTTAGCATATATCACGCCTATGTTGGGCTACGCGCTGTTTTTCTGAGTTAAGCGCGAGGGGTGTGGCGACGTTCCAGAGGGGAGAATACGCGCAAGATAAGACCGCGTAAAATCGACTTAAGTGGAGACGGGAGAATTCCGCCCCTAGTTTCCATGGCCTGGTTAACCCGCCTCCCTCAGCTTGCTACTGGTTGAGGGATGTGCCAAAGTTTAAACCAAACATTTCTCAGCCCAATAGAACGTCTCTGCTTAAACCACGTCACCGCCTTGAACTTGCCTCTACCCAGGCCGGTTGGAAATGCTCAGTTGATTGGTTCCAGACAAAGTGGGAGGAGTTGCCGTAACGGGATTGAGCAAGCTCCTGGCTCTACTGTGTGTAGCTGAGCCGAAGGCGTTGCGTCACCAGTAGGGCAGAGCCCTGCTAGGTAAATCACACCTTTATACTAAAAATAGGGCCTAGCTAAGTTGGCCTTACCATTCTACAGCTCGTAGCAATTTTGTGAATTATAAATGAAATGTGGGAGGTTTTTTGTTGGCTATGGCCAAATGCTGTTACCATGAACAAAAAATATAAATTTTTTCATGTGAATGAGCAAGCATTTCAGGTTCAACTTTTTTCTCATTTTACTTCACTGGTTTTGATGCAAAGTAGCATTTCTGCATGATCAAGGAGTGCAGATATTAATGATGATCTAATGAGTGACTTTCCTAAAATTCATCAATGTATACTCAAATCCCTTCACGTGAAATATAACTAATCTGATTATGTTGATATTGTTTATATTACTTTATTTTGATTTCTAATAAAGAGGTGATAATAAGGGGTACATGTTGCGGACTATTTTTCTAAACCCTCAAACATTAAACTTTCTGTCAGATAAGAGGGGCCTATGGTGGCCAAAAGTTCACCATTGTCCCTCTTCTTCCTCTTCCTCTTCCTCGCGTTAGAGAGAGAGCCAAAGTTACGCTCCTTAAATGTGGATTTCCAAATGCTGGATTGGGTGCCTACTGCTTATGTTAAAACAAACAAACAAACAAAAAACAGTAGGTCCCTTGGGCTCTACCACCGGGTTATCTACTTCCCCTTCTTCCTCCTTATAGGGGGATGATGAGTTACATTTGCCTACCATGTGAACATGACCTTATGTACAACCAATAGGCCTACAAATATTTACACAATACATTTACATAATATAAAATATTTACATAATTGGACAAAAGTGTAATACATCAGTGCAATTTTCAGTACATAAAGAATGTAAAGATCAGCATGCTTTGCACTGAATGAAAGAATACAACAATAAAAAGAATAAAGGTTTTAACCCTCAAGCGACCGGCCTGTTTTTGCGACTAATCTGACCGAGCGGGGTCATTTATGACCCCAAGGAGTTTATATAGAAATACCACTATATAAATTATTTTTTGGAGTTCATTCAAATTTATTTACATCTTGCACATACTTGTCCCTCATCTAAAGCACAAAAATGTGAATTTGAACATTTTATTGTTTTGCTAAAAATTAGTCAAACTTAATATATAATATAATATATATGCTAAATATGATGTATGCCCTAATTTATATATGTAAACATCAAAATACAAAAAACACCCAATACATATTTTGTTCTCTTATCATCAGTAATCAACTGAGAAAGTTTCATGGTGATATCTATCTTTTTTTCTTTTTTTTATCCTATTCACTTGTAGTAGTGTTACCATAGTAATACAGTATATTTATGTTAATTATGGAAATTGCTCAAAGTGAAACTTTGGGAAACCAAGCTAAATTCTATCCATTAGGCCCATAGATATTTCTGCAATAAAACTTTAGGGTACTCAACATTTCTGGGTTCATGAAATCACAGTATCAGAGAATATGGTAATTTACATAGACAAAACCATGTCTCAAACATATAAGCTTATGCACACTTAAAATTTCTCTGACACTTTTTCTGGACATTGTAGCTGTGAAAAGGTGTCTTCCATATGTATTAGAGCAAAGAAATGATTCAACTGATGCTTGAGCCTTTGTACAGCCATATAATAAGGAAAATTCTAAAAACGCCATTGATTTCTACACTGATGACTTATTTCCTCCCTTTTTGTTCATCAGGATGACTTCCATTTCATATTCTCATCATGTGTCTAGGACCACTGTGCCATGATATCAACAAATATGGAGCAATAACAGAGGAAATGCTACCTGGGTGCCCTCACAATATGCTTGGTTGGCTATCGCAGGGGTGCCCTATTTATTTATATAATATATTATATTTTAATACTATAAATGTTTATATTATGAATATTTTAGGTCTGCTGGTCATGGCTTTCCCCAAGACACAAAATACAAAAACTAGAGTTTGAAAATTACAACAACAATGCACACTATGATGTTGAGTATGTCATGGATCCTCTCGGGGTCATTTGGTGTTTTGATTATAAATCCCATATAGATGGTCCAATCCTCACAAAAATCATTCGGAATATGCACAACATCTGTATTGACAAACTCCTAGAAGGAGAAGTTTTTCTGATGAAAATGGCAGAAATGGTGTATGAAAATATGTGCCCGGGGTCATAAATGACCCCAGTCGGTCGCTTGAAGGAGAAGCTGGAGGAGTGACCTATGACATATCAGCAAAGGGTAAAGAGTGCAAGTGATTTTACAGAGTGCTTACCATCACAATGGCCACTCTTGCATGAATAAAAAATACACCATTTGTCATTATTCCAGTTATTTAATTATAGCAAGAACTTTGATCAGTCATAGAAGACTTTCCTCTCTTTAAAGGTCTGCCTTTCCTGATGTGATGCCTTTATCCATGTCCTCTGTACCTATACAAACGAAAATGACAATTCAGTCCATTTTTTCAGTTTACAGCATTCAATACAGTAGGCTATGTTCTTCATGGTTGTAATGATGTGGAATATGGCATGATTTACATACCATGGTTTGCATTTGTCACAGTTAAAATTAAATAAAACTGTAAAGTCAAGGTGGGCTGTACATTGGTGGTGGCATCGGCATATGAGGTGATCAGGTGTGCACTTGTTGGAGGTGCAGTGCCCTCTCTGTGCATGATACTTACCTGAGGCAGGAGAGTAGCACACCTCAGTATCTCCACTTGTCTCAGTGGTACCTGTGGTAGACATGCAATAGTTATGGGATCACAGAGACAGAGACAAAAAACCACTCCATATTGTGAAAAATAATTGGTGCTTTTTGTGTCACAAGTTATTTTTACAAGTATTGGGTGGGAGGTGAGTGGTCAACACAGCATCTAGTGTTCTATATTATGCACTGTTACAAGAGTCAAACTCCTTTACCGATGTCACAGCTGGCCCACATCAGGAAGTATTTTTATGCTACAGTAAAACATTTTAGGGTTATTGATCTTGTGCCTATTACCAAGAAACATCCAAACAAAAGTAAACTTTATGGTTTAGCTACACCTGTAACACAATTATCTTACCACTGTGTTTCCTCCTACAAATGAAAATGACCACAACTCCTCCAAGCAGGCACACAGCTACAGCTACAAGGACACTGGGTACAATAGAGGTGGTTACCGAATCCCACTCATGGTCTGTCAAATATGCATGAAGTAAATTATTATTGCCCATGAATAACAAGCAAGCATGGCAAAGGCAATAGGTGAAACAAACCATTGTATGACACACGCTGAATAGAAATCTAAATGCATAAACGATGTGAATGGACAATTATTGGTCATACCTAAATGTACATCCAGTTTGTTGTCCAGACTGAGATGTTGAGCTGTGCAGGTAAAGTTGTGCTGCTGTAGCTCCTCTGTGCTGACCTCCAGGTTCTTCCTCATCTGGTATGTCTCATCTCCATTAGGTAACAGCTCCCCCCCAGTGATCTGGTGGTCAGGCACAGGCTGGCCGTCTCTGAGCAGGGTCAGGTTGATGTGACGGGGTAGAAGCCAGTTGCCAGGCACGTCACTCTGATCCCCTTGGCACCCTCTAGCGTCTTCTGAAGGAGCCTGACTCTGGGTTTTACTGAAGATGGTTTGAGTAATTGTTGTATATACCATAGCAATATCAACTTATCAAACTGCTTCTAGATATACCATATTACATTGCACAATATTGTCTGGCATTGGATATTTTACATAATAAGCCATACTAATTACCTTTTTTTTTTTTTTAAACTAATACTGTACATGTATGGACAGAGCCCTTTTCATAACAAGATATCTAAGAAGACAATGAGGTTAACCTGCAGTGAGATATTTACCTTTCTTTAGCACGCGCTTCTTTTCTTTTTCAAGACGTTCTTTTAGAAATTTTATGCAGTTGGGATGATAAATCAGTCCATATCGCGTTGGAGAGAAGTGATTCCACATGAAACTGTTAAAATCAGGCAACCTGCTATCAGTGTGAAGAGTATCATGGTCTGCATCATAATACTCTACTTCAACAATTTCTCCATTGTAAGCATCCTTGTTGAACATTGGACCTGGTTTATCATTCTCCAATAGTTCACATCCAGCAGCTCTCTGAAATACAGAGATATCTGGGGAAAAACACAGTTGAAACAAATCATGATACTGTTTGAAAAATACTGTAGTTGAATGTTGAAACATATGAGAAATTGAAACGGAATGAAACCGAAATGCCTCTTTCAAATATAGGCAGAATGGTCATAATTTGAAACTCCATTTAGTTTTGCATTTGTAGTTTTGCATCTTGTGATTACATTATTGTCCATAGGCCTACGTATTATTTTATTGAAGTGCCAGGTAAGCTACAGTATTTCAGATAGCTAATTGACACAAATGGATGTGATTTAATTGCAGATATTGTTTCTGTGCTTTACTGGCCAGGTAACCTAAGATGTTAGAGGTGAAGTGAAAAGGGAAGTGAAAGGCCATTGGGAAACTCCAACTCCCATTGTCATTGTGACACAGCACACAAGTGAACACTGCACACAACAAAATTGCATTTATGCCTCACCGGTGCAAGGGCCCAGGGAGCCCTCAATGGCACCCCAAGGGAGCAGTGCGGCGGGACGGTACCATGCTCAGGGTACCTCAGTCATGGAGGAGGATGGGGGAGAGCACTGGTTAATTGCTCCCCCCACCAACCTGGCGGGTCGGGAGTCGAACCGGCAACCTTTGGGCTACAAGTCTGACACCCTAACCGCTTACCCATGACTGCCCAGTCCACCTCTGCCTGAGGTTTCTTCCTGGACAAAGCATTTTTCCCCCTGCTTATACTGAGGTGTCCCCCCCTCAGCAGCCATCACTGCATTTCATTCTGCACACAAGGAATAGATTTTATACCTACTTTTTGAAATATATACATTTTTATTATTTATTTATTTATTGTTTTTGCCTCAATCAACAAGGAATTCTCAATTTCGTTGTGCGCGTCACAATGACAAATAAAATATATTCTATTCTATATTCTATTATTTGTAGTAGAGTCCTAACAAAGGGGAATGCCATGTTCAGTTGGTCAAATAATGTCATTCCGTTATCGTACCTTTCGTGTTGTTGAAGTGGTTCTTCAAATAAGATGCTCTGTGTTTCAGTCTTCCATGTACATATCCTACATACGTTCTGAAATAATTGAGTTCTTCGGCAATGAACTTTGTTTCTGAAGCCTCATTGGTGTCTATGTGCAATATTTCAGCCTCCTCTGAGTCGAAGTGGAGAATTACAATATCGTCAAGTGTGAGACATACGGAGAATTCTGGGAAAGGGGTCTCGCCCTGTATGTATGTTGCCATCATCCACACAGAGTGTGATCCTGCACGGGATTTAGAATAAGTTTATCTGTAAACACAATGTAACTGGAACAGTCATGAATAGATTTTTATTTTTATTTTATCGAAATATTTTTTTCCAAATGGAATGTACAAAAGAAAACACCATCAGTATGTTAAAGCTCCCACCATTGGTCATACCAGCTTCAATCTTTGAAGTTAAGTCCTATTCAGACGGAACTAGTTTTATGTACATGGTGAAATGTGCTTTTATCTCAGACCGTTGGTAATAGAAATGGCCAATTTGAACTGGATTAACCCCTTAGCACAGATGGGCCGACGGGCCCGCCGACTGGCCCGCCGTTGCTGAAAATACTCAGGTTTCAAGTTTAAGTTTATTTGTGAAATTGGGTTCGTAGCAGTTATTTACAAACATTCAGAACAGCAATAGGCTAATAAAAACAACATAAGACAGGGACCTGGGGTCAACACAGTACAAGGATAAAGATAATCTATTTTTGTCAGCAGGGGGTCTGGGAGTCCTTCCCCAGAAAAATGTGTATTTCTTAGATGAACTTTGAACAAATAGTACCCCCTTTCATGCAGGTGTGTGTGTGTGTGTGTGTGTGTGTGTGTGCGTGCGTGCGTGCGTGCGTGCGTGCGTGCGTGCGTGCGTGCGTGCGTGCGTGCGTGCGTGCGTGTGTGTGTGTGTAAGCGTGTCAGGCAATTAAGAAAACTATCTCTGCTCACATCTTGAGCAATCACCAGTCTATAGCAGCAAATGACAAGATCTGAAAAGAAACTAATTTGAGACTAACTAAAAAGGGACTAATTTTAATGAAAGGGGTGCAGTGCATTAAAAAAGAGAATGCAGGCAGCCTATTTCAGGGGACTCAGAAATAGACATGGCACAGCACAGAGAGATATATACAGGTAGGAGCGGGGGTCTTTTAAACGTGACATTGAAGGTTTGATCCTATGTCGGTAGAGTTACAGACAGTTTCACTTACAAACGGTCCGGATAAATTACCCTTTAAATCCCATGCCAATGCGATCCTAAAGATGTCTGGTTAAGCATGAAACGCACACGGTTGGCCTACCTAATTTGGCTTGCAAATGCAGTCTAGAGGTAAGCTTTAATTTTTGTTTTAGGGAGTTGTTCTGTTTTCACTGTCAAAATCAGGAAGCAAGGTCACACTCTTTGGATGCAACGACACACATTTAGATTATAATAGAATCTGATGGGTTAGTAAAGCAGCAGGTAATTAAGATTAAAATTGTTCAACGGGACCCAATGCATCTGTGGATAGGCATATATGCTAAGAAAAAATAGACCTATATTGTGGAGATTGCACGCACATATAGAAGACTGTCACAACACTGAGATTACATATTTTAATCCAGTCCGAATTGGCAATTTACCAACGTTCTGAGATAAAATCACATTACCCCATGTCCATACAACCCAAGTTCCTCGAATAGGGCAGAATGCAGAAGTATGAGAAACGTTGTCATACCTCATACCTTGTTACACTGTGTGGTGTTGTTAATACTATAGTTTTTAGAGAAAACAGTATGGCTATTTAAAATATAAACATTACCTGTTTTTGTGACCCCAAAAGTCTGCAACAAACAGATGAATATCTTCAACATCTTGACAACACTCAACATATTTTTTCTACCAAGCCTATGTGAACCATCATCAGCTGTTGTTTTGTTAGAATGACATACCACATCCTGGAACAATGACACCTGCGCATAACGATAGAGCCCTCCCCATTGCTTGTGAAAGATGAATACTTTGACTGGCTAGAGGGACATAGGTCAGGTCATGCTGCTGAAACATCAGGATTGTGAGTGTTAGCTGCAACATTCTTCTGAACATGTCAAGTTTTTTTCTGCTCTTTTTAATCTAAGTGAAAAAGCCCTGATCTCACACAGGGGAGGAGTAGGCCTATTGGAGACCTGGCACCGAAAACTGGGCATGCAACACCAGGACCAACCTCAACACACAGCACAGGCAGCTGTAACAAATAAATGAAACATGTCATCCACTTTCTTCACCTTGGCTCTAATGTTGCTGCACTCCAGAGGTGGATGAACATACATTTTCTTTGAGACAACAATGACATCATGACATTTTAAGAACATTTGTTTATAATTAAATTGTTTTGTGTTTAGCCCACATGACAGTGCAGATGTCCAGTTTAATCTTTCTGCAAGTCTGACTGGTAGATGTTCAGAGTCTGCTGTTTTTCTCTGCACTGATACATGTGTCCTACATTACCTACTGTAGAGGAATACAGGTGACCTCAGTCACACCTCTGCTGGTAGTTTACCTGTCTAAATACCTCAGGGCATATGAGCATATAAATTATGTGTTGCGATTTGCCAAGTAACTTTTTTTTGTAAATAAACCATAGTTCACGACTGAAACACTGAAACTGAAACCTGAACCTTCAAACTCTGTGTCTTCTGTCACGTACGCTTCCTGGCTGTGCAAGAAACCACTTCCTTTCAACAACTCTTTTGCCTTCTCACTGAACAAAAATGTACAGACAACAAACACGTACAAATGACCTGTGACTGCACTCCAGACTTGCAACTATCTGGCAGCTCAATCGTAAAGCAAAAAGTGTAGGACGAGTCACACTGTGTCGAGCTGTAGGCCTACCAGACAACCGGTAGTGGAAAAGAGGCAATAGAGTACCCAAGGTTGAAGTGCACAATTTACATGGTCTTAACACCCTTTTCATTTTTGACAGACTCTGATGAAATAGAGGAGACTGAAAGCATCACCATAGGTGAGTGTGAGAAGGATAACAGCCTTGAGACGTAGAGAGAGAGAGAGAGAGAGAGAGAGAGAGAGAGAGAGAGAGAGAGAGAGAGAGAGAGAGAGAGAGAGAGAGAGAAAGAGAGAGAGAGAGAGAGAGAGATAGAGAGAGAGAGAGAGAGAGAGATACAGATCCACCGTATAGGATTGCACCTTCTCTACACCGACGATTGTACCATCAATACCCCAGACCAGTATCTCATCAAATTCTATGATGATGCTGTACTGGTGGTGCTGATGACAAAGGGGATGGAGCCAGACCTCTAGTTTGAGAGTGTCAGGAGGGTGTCCCAAAGGGGTGACAAGAATGCCCTCACTTTGAATCCCATCAAAACAGAGGAGGTCATTTTTGGCACACAAACACCAGCTCCAGTCATAATCCAAAATAAACCCATAACACAGTCAGCATCATTCAAATACCTGTAGTATACGTGAACAGTGTTTTTTCCTGGGCACAGCATATGGATTTTATTTGCAGCAATGTTCAGCAGTAGAGTAGAAGGAAAAAAAAATTCTAAACTATACATGTACTCAGAGAGTGCAGACCTCCGCCAAGGAAGCTGTTTGATAGAACATTTGACTATGTTACACCCTATTTTTTTTCAAGTCTTTCTGCCTTGTTTTTGTGGAGTTAGAAACTGGAATAGGGAAATTCATCCTATCCTGCAATGGTGAGGAATCGTTTTTAATCGTGATCCGGATCGCCAACAAAATGTAATCACTTGTTCCGTTTGTCATTTCCAACAACTCCACAAATTTTCATCAAAATCCATTCATAACTTTTTCAGGTGTCCTGCTGACAGACAGACACAGACAGACAGACAGACAGACAGACAGACAGACAGACAGACAGACAGACAGACAGACAGACAGACAGACAGACAGACAGACAGACAGACAGACAGAAAGACAAACAGACAGACAGACACACCAATGCGACTGAAAACATAACCTCCTTGGCGGAGGTAACAATACCCTCTCCCTTCTCTAACAGGGCAAAATACATTTGGTTACAACACCTGTATTATCTCGTTAAATTGGCAGATATTGATCCTGGTGGACAGCATGTGCCAACAGTGCCCCTTGTGCTTACACTTGGAGTTGCACTCCTTTTGCTGTGTTTGACTGGAGTAATAATTGTAATCAGGAAGTGCTGCATGAGGCACACAAATAAATATCAGACTCGCAGCCTCGTTTGATTGTTGTATCGGTAACACTTTATTTTAGGGACACATCTATTAGCACTAATACATACAATATTAATGCCTGTGTAAGTAACTTGTAAGGCATGTACTAAGCAAAATAAGACAGTTGTTAAGCATGTATTCACAAATGTCTTGTTCATGCCCAATTAGGGATTTATTACTAATATAACCTTAGTAAGGACCAGTAAGCCTATATTTCTATTCATTTGTAAGTAGTAAGTGGCAGAATACAATGTGTATAAGCTCCCGACACACTGTGTGAACAAACCCTGAACAGTGTGAAAACAGATGCAGAATAAGGGTCCCTATTCTAAAGTGATGCATTGGTCAGCCCAGATGGCTCAGGGCCTCTGCACTACCAAAGTCCTAGGGCCCCCACACCACCCAGTGTAAAAGTGTAAGGGTATATCAAATAATTAATATTTACCCAGCCGAGTCATCTAGTTTTCTCTTGTTCATATCAATGAGAGGGAGGTAACAAGAGCCTATATATAGCAAGGATTGAACGTACACTTGTCAATGGCGGTGGGTTGGTGAGATGTATTTTTTTTCATGTACCACTGAGTTTTAATTGTAAAACAAAACCCAAAATAAATGCAGAACATTACAATAATAGTTTTGAAGCAAAACTAAACTACTCTTTTGTGATAATTAAGTGAATGTTTGAGAACATTAGCTTCAAGAAGTGCAGTGCATGATGGGTACGCAATCTAGGCCAACAGACAACCTACCCAGCTCTGAGCCTACGTCCTTAGCTCCTCCCCTCACTTGTGAAATTTAGTTGCTATCCAAACAATTTGCCATGTACGTAACAACAGAAATATTATCATTGCTGCATTGGCCATGCATTGCATTTCTGACTAAGGGCGTAGCCTACCCATCATGCACTGCACTTCTTGTAGCTAAGTTTCTCAAACATTAACTTATTTATCAGAAAGGAATAGCTTAGTTTCGCTTCCAAACTATTACTCATCGTTATATTCTGCATTTATTGTAGGGATTTTACAATTAAAACTAATTGCTGTATGAAAAAATGACATCTCACCACCCGCCGTCATTGATAACTTTACGTCGTAGAGTGGGGGCCCTATAGTGCGGGGGCCCTAAGCCATCTGGGCTGAGCAATGCATCACTTTAGAATAGGGACCCTTATTCCACATCTATTTTCACACTGTTCAGGGTTTGTTCACACAGTGTACCAGGAGCTTATACACATTGTATTCTGGCCCTTACTGCTTACACATAAATAGAAATCTAGGTCTACTAGGTCCTTACTAAGGTTATATTGGTAATAAATCCCTTATTGTGCATGAACAAGACATTTGTGAATACATGCTTAACAACTGTCTTATTTTGCTTAGTACATGCCTTACAAGTTACTTACACATGCATTAATATTTTATGTATTAGTGCTAATAGATGTGTCCCTAAAATAAAGTGTTACCGTTGTATCCACTATATACCGACATACATAGGCTTACATACATACTTACATACATAGGCAAAGTGTCATTAACATGTAGGCTAATACATAAGGGGCAACATTCTATAAAATTCTATAAGCTACTTTTTGTTTCATTAATGTTTTAATTACAGATATAGCACGAGAAACTGTGATCAGAGTTCACCAGTGTTTAATGTTTGTGTTACTTTTCATGTTGCAGGAATAGGCCAGCAACAAACACAGCAGGTGCAACTGCTCACACTATCAACAAATCTGTGGCAAAGGAATCTGTACATGAGTGTCATGTATGCGGTGGACTGGGTAAAAAAAATGTGTGTGTGCACATGCACAGCAATGTTTTTCAGCAATGTTAGGCACACAACACAACATTAAAATGTAGCAACCGTAGCATCTGTTACCGTAACTTTACAAACCACACGTTCAGTTCGAAAGTCAGTGTTACACTACTATCACAATACATTTTTATTCAGCTTTATTAGGGTCTCTAGATATGACGTAGGGTCAGACTGGAGCCTGGTCCATATAAGAACCTAGTCTTCAGGTGGGGTGTCTGGTGCTGTTTTTTGTGCAAGTGTCGCTGAAACATAAAGACATAAACATGTAAACTGAAACATAAAAACATAAACAAATTTTTAAACCGATGTGTATTGTTTGTGATGAAATAAATACAATATATTCCAAACTCTCTACAGTGTATTAGTCTAGACACATTTTTCATATTTGTGAATGTTAGAAGCATTTTTTAGTAAAAGTTGGGAACCTATGTACTTAACATAATTTAAGTGTGCTGAATTCAACTAGACTGGTTCCCAAGCTGGATTTTGAGGTTTTGACAGTTAAATTTGAAAAACAAAATGGCTGCCAAAATACGCTATTTTTGACAGAGCATTTTTACCAAGTATTGCTGTACTTGGAAATAAATGCTCTTTTCTAACATTTTGTGTCCCAATAATGTTTCTTGATGAATGTATCTACTATAGAGGATTTTAAAAAGTATAAAATAGCTTCTAGAATGCTAATAATGCTAATATTGTAGGTGTTAGCGTAAACGTTTCAAATATTTAGCTTTTCTAATAAGATATTTGTAGCGTTGTGTGTTTATATGGTTAAGAAAATTTATATAAGTATTTTAGAAATACTTAGCATAATGTGCAGTATTTAGAGTTTCCAAAACATCACTTAAAGTTGTTATTAGCTCTCTGAAAACTGTCCAGAAACCGCTAGATGGCACCATGATATTACATATAAAGACATACAAAGCGGATTCCAAAAAAGTTGGGACACTTGGTATTTTGTGAATAAAATCAAAATGCTGGTATTTTCAAAACATTCAATCCATGCATAAGGTGAACAATGGCACTAGTTCAACATAGGAGCAGTTAAAATGAGGCAAAAGCATTGTTTTGAGGGAAATATGTGGTCATTTAAAATTCGACCCATGCAACAAATCTCAAAAAAGTTGGGACAGGGCCAAAAAATGTTGTAATAGTTGGATAATTCTAAAAATAACACAAGGAGGAATAATTTGAAAGGAACTATATTGACTGCCAACATGAATGCACAAATAAAATACCATCACAGAGAGGCTGTGGCACTCAGTAGCGAAGATTTTGAGGGACTAATTACTGATCTATTACACAGAAAGATTGAATTATCAAAATTGCAGGCATATAAGGCCTATTTCTGTAATGTAGAGTTCTTTAAAATCATTGCACGAGTTATGAGATGATGACATACCCATCGTCAATAAGCAAACTATGACACTCCAACAATGACAGCTGTTGAAAAAATGGCCATAAACACAACACTTGATTAAGGCACATGATGCAGACATTAATCAGTGTTGCAAGTGGCAAAGCTCATTCTAGATGGACCTAGGAGACATGTGAAACTGTCCTCTGATTACAGAATGGAAAATATTTCATTCTTTTCTAAAATCATGGAGTCATGCACCCTCCAGGTTATGAAGAAAATGAATACTTCAGCTTGATTTAGTGGTCAGTCTGAAAGACAACATATATGATGGTAAAGGGGTGCAGAGATGCCTTGGTTATGGTCTTCTTACTCATGTAGAGCATTAAAATGAGGGCTGAATGATATATTCAGACTTTAAACAGCACACATAGCTACCAAGGCATTATATTTGGGAGCACAGCCTTTAGATATTACCCCATAATGATGGCAAATTTCGATCTCTACTATGTTCCCACAGTGTGGTTCCATCATAAGAGTAAAAAGGTGACAAAATTGTGTTCTTGCAGTCAGGATATGCCACATATTAAGCATAACAAGAAGGTAAACAAGTCGAAGAACACACCTATCAGTTGAGCTGCTGAAATAATGTCTCGTATATCAAAATATCTATTTTTTTAAAGAAAATCTTGCCATCAGTCAAAGTATTTAAATGTTAAGTCTCTTCCCTTGTGTTGTGTTTAGTCTATCCAACATAAAAATAATTTTATTGGCCCTGTCCCAACTTTTTTGGAATTTGTTGCAGGGTGAATTTTTAAATGATCACATAATTACCCCAAAACAATCATTTTGCTTGCCTTTAACAACTGATATGTCGTCTATACATAATGCTCTACCTTATTAACGTACTGAATGTTTTGAAAATGGCAGCATTTTGATTTTATTCACAAAATACCAAGTGTCCCAACTTTTTTGGAATCCGCTTTGTAAGTTATTTTGTGTCATTTTGAAAAATGTTCAGACATATTTTACATATTTTATAAGATACTATAGCATACATTTGAGATAGTCTATACATGCTACTCAGCCTGATTGTTAGTGGCCAGACATCTCTTGAAGATGATGGAATTGGTAGCAAGGAAAAACTTGCTCAAAGTACAGTTTTGAATGAGGCTTAAGTCCTTGTTTATTGTGTCAGTGATGGCAAAAAATGGACTCCGAAACATGTCGGTCTTGCTTGTACTCCTCATCAAGCTATTGGGTAAAAGACCTAATACGACAATTCAACCTGGCAGGTCATTGTCTGAGTTACAACCAGGTCCTGCAAGTCCAGATCCTCCTTAGCTGAGAGCACTGTAAAAACACTGAAACAAGAGAGTGGTGCATAATTCATCCGCTGCACAAGTGATAACATTGACATCCTGGATGAAACCCTTGATGGGAAGAATGGTAACACTTAACTTAAAGCCAACATTATAAGCGCATTTATAACAAATTATAACGCACATTATAATTACTTACAACGTATTATGACTACACTCATAATGCTTCATGATGCTTTATATTAACAGTTATGAATAACTATGAATCTAGCTTATAATGCTTTATAAATCGAAGGGTGTCATGAGTGCTCATGACTGGCTATAAATTACAGGCTTCCTGATGGGGCTTATAGTACATTATGAGTACCTAAACCCCTCTATGCACAGACCTGGATGATAAACTGTCATAAGGGCTCATATGATGCTATAATGTTTCATGTGAGATCATAAGTCGTCAATGTGTGCTCTAAGTAAAGTGAAGTTCATATGGATGCATCTATAATGTACTGTATAATGCACATCTATAATGCATCATAATGTACTGTAAGCCCCATCAGGCAGCCTGTAGTTTATATCTTGTCATGAGCACTCATAATACCCTTGAATTTATAAAGTATTATAAGCCACAGTCATGGTTATGCATTACTGTTAACCTAAAGCATCATGAAACATCATCGGTGTAGTCGTAATGCTTTGTAAGTAATTATAATGTGCATTAAAATTTGTTATAAATGCGCTCATAATGTGCTATAGATATGGGCTTCATAGAAAGTGTTACCGGAAGAATACTTCCCATGCAACACAAATGGCAGCATGGCAGAGAGGCCAACCAATTGATGATTCTGTTAAAGATATGAGGTGTCCACTAGACATAGGCCCTACATTAAATGTGCCAAATGCCCTGATGGAACTACATCCTCTCAGGATTACTCATAGGACATTCAAACCAACTTTTTCAGTACCCATTGCTGAATCATGCTTTGGAAAATCTGGAGAGGAGCATAAGTATGCTAAACAAGCAAAGGCCACGGACCTAGCTTTCTTCTTGCACTGTCAAAACTTAGACATGAAGACTTCTTGGTCAGTGTTCAATCAGTCACTGTCATCAAAGGAACAACAGACTGCTGCGTTGTATTTGCCAATAGTCCTACTATGCGCTACTGCACACGTTTTGCACACATTTTGATACTTTGAATACAAATGCATACAAGTTTAGCCAGACTCTGATCAGGCTATGAAGTGGGTAAATGTCACAGGCAATAAAAGAGCATCAATGTGATCGCAGAGACAGCCTCAGCTTTGTGTAGGTGGACACTCTCTTTTAACCTGAGATCACACATTGGAGATCAAAAATATGGAATGTACAGTGTCCTCCATGGCAGCAAGAAACTTCACAATGACGGAACCTACTCACCGCAGATTAGAAACAATACGGAGTAAAAGTTCTTTACACACATTTGTGCGTACCCAGTTCCTTGGACTCACGTCTCCTGACTGAGGTCACGAGTACCCTGAACGACACGAGTTACGAGAGCTTGACTAGTTCTAGCCTGCTCTGTCTCTTTGTTCTCTTGACTACGGTCGACTACTGGCAACGCATTTCAGTGGAGTCAGACTCTGACTCGCCCCTGGCAAAGTGCTTCGATCTCCCGCCTAAGGTGGACGACTTTTTATCCCAACTCCCTGCCACCACAGAGAATCTCATACAGCAGGGACTGACCACCACCCTAGTGGCTGATGTGGCTTCCCCAGCTCGAGCAGCTGCCTCGGAGCCCCTTGCCCATCACCGCAGGCCATTGCGCTTGGCACAAAAGCGCTTGGCACAAAAGCGCACCCCGTCACCATTCATGGCGTGCTTGTAGACTCCAAAAGTCCTGTATAATACACCACGAGCGCCTTTGTCTGACACCTCCCTTTTTCCCCTCCTGCAAGGAGGCGAGATTTCTCAGGGTTTGTCCAACCTTAACCCACGGGGCTCAGGGGCCTCAGCTGAGAGCGTAGGGGCTTTGGCCCCTCCTGCTACTTTCCTCTCTCCTGCAGGTTCGAGTCTGGCACCTTACCAGGAGGACATCCCCCAGCCCAGAGGCCACCTGCCCCTATGAGTCTGGAAAGGGAACATTTGAACCTAACCGGTTTTCTGGATAACGTTATCAGGACAATTCAAGGGGCCAGGGCCCAATCTACTGGGACACTGTATAACCTTAAGTGGTCTGTCTTCGAACGCTACTGTGACCAACGCGACAAGACAACTTCTCAGTGTTCAGTACCGATGGTGTTTTCCTTTCTACAAGACTTATTGGGGGGAGAAAATGCTTTACCATTTAAGTGTACTTTGCAGCGATTTC
The DNA here is from genome assembly GCF_034702125.1 of Engraulis encrasicolus. Taxonomy (NCBI): domain Eukaryota; kingdom Metazoa; phylum Chordata; class Actinopteri; order Clupeiformes; family Engraulidae; genus Engraulis; species Engraulis encrasicolus. The sequence continues at coordinate 16,953,183 of NC_085868.1, read as the reverse complement.
ATTGTGCCATGTAGGATTCAGTTCCAACACTCTGAGTGCCCATCCACTAGATACTTACGCCCCGTGCTACGTCACCTGGGATATCTCTCTAGTACTGGAGGCTATGTGTGGGGCCCCTTTCGAGCCCCTCCAAGAGGGGTCTCTCCAAACTGCTTTTGCACACCACCTTTCAGATCCGTGGAAGAGAGGGGACAATACAACTTGTGCCCTGTGCACGCTTTACGCATGTACATGAACAGGACTCACTCTTTTAGGAACACTGAGCAGCTGTTTGTGTGCTTCATCAAGCCCTCTACAGGGCTCACAGTTTTAAAATAGAGGTCTCCAAATGGTTGGTTCAAACCATTGCCCTGGCATATGAGTCCAAGGGTCGCCAACCCCTGGCTCAGATTAGGGCTCACTTTACCAGTGTGGTCTCTACATCTTGTCCTCTCTTCAAGGGTGCAGCAGTTTCAGACGTGTGCAGAGCAGCTGGTTGGGCCAACCCCGCCACCTTTGTCCGGTTCTACCGGCTAGATGTGACCACATTGCCACAGGAACATAGGGTTCTGGGCACGACTACTGATTGTCTGTAGGGTGATAGGAACGCTATCCTTACAGGAGGCTCTTGGAGTTCTGCCTAGTTTGGACCAGCAATCGGGAGTGATTGTAACTCTCCCATAGATATGCGAACGATTCGACTGAAAGACAACATTAGGACATGAATATGTCCCCGGTTCTCTGAAGGAGATGAGTGAGCCATCTCTCAAGACACCCTCGTTGCCGACAGCCGAAGAGAGGTTTGGCATCAAAGTGGCTTATTTTCGGTTTTGAGAAAGTGGACATCCCGCCCACGACGCAGTTGATTGGACCTTTGGCGTGATTGCAAAGGTCTTCAGCTGATCGTACAGCTGAAAGTGTGCTCCCATAGAGATGGCTCACTCATCTCCTTCAAAGAACCGGGGACATATTTATGTTCCAATATTTCGTTTTTTAGATAATACTATCTTCTTTCTCTCTCTTTTTCTTTCCAAATCTTATTGAATGACAATTGTGTATGATAATGTGCTTTACGGAGGCTATTGCTATTGAATGCCAGTTTATGAGGATATCACATTATAAAAAGGCATAATTAAGTAATTTTTATCTTTTTGCCATGACATTTTGCCTTTGTGTAAGTGTAGGAATAGATCTTAAATGCAAATATGTGAGCATTGCACATTTATTTCCATGGAGAAATGATACTTTCTGACGTATTCTGCCCAAAATCAAGAATTTCGGCGGCCATTTTGTTTTTTGCCCATTTCATGGTCAAAAACTCAAAATTCAGCTTGGGAACCAGGCTAGCTGAATTCAGGGTACTCTAATTGTCTTAGAAAACTAGGTTCCCAACTTTTACTAAAAAATGCTTCTAACACCCTTATAAAGGGCCTTTTTCTGGAAATGCTTCTAGTCTATATGGCATAGTAATGTGAGTTCATTGCCTCTCATCAAACTCTTAACATTATGGGATAGCCTTACTTCTGACATACAGATGAACTCTTCAAATAGGCTACACATTAATTGTCTTACACTAAGTAAACACTTACTTGGGGCCAAAGCATACACATTTGGTTGCCCTGAAAATGGAAAGGATGGCACAGCAGAGGAGTGACTACAGTGTAATGATTTGGTAATGACAAACAGTGCAGCCATTTGCCAATGATATTATGTCATCACGAAGCAATGACTTTTTTCCACTATCATAAACATGACACATCAGAATTGGTTAAGCACTGGTTGATTAACTTTGGTATATAGACAATCTGGATAATTTCTCTATCCTGATATATTAACCCCTTTGCGCAGAGCCTATGTTTTAACCTTACTGTCACTAAAAAATTGTAATGGTAAGTATTTTCAGCCGATAGTGAATAGGTCTGCCGGCGACCCCATCTGCACAAAGAGGATATACTGTTTATTACCTCCGCCAGGAGGTTATGTGATCGCCCGAATTTGTGTGTGTTCGTCACGCTGCTATTACCTGTGTGTTCGTCACGCTGCTATTACATGGCCTGTGTGTTCGTCACGCTGCTATTACATGGCCTGCCACAGGGCGCGCAAGGACCACTGAGGAGTGGACGGCTCTGTGAGGAGGAGCCCTGAGCTGGCGTACCTTCACGCAGCCACACCGGGGCAGAGCATTGAAGTGAAATTCTTACCGCAGTCAAAATCGCTATCAAAAAGCAGCCTTAGCTACAGCCTCGCAGATCGTTTAAGTTCACAATGCTGTCACAAAACATTCATATGAAATTAAGCTCACAGAAAGGCTCGCGCGAATTGCGTTAGTCTGCTGTGATTTGCTGCTTCCCCAATCCCCGCGCACCAAAGCCATCAGCACTACAAAACATTCCATAGACTAGTTCCTTGACTGCATAACGAATAAACGCTGGAGATGCGGCGAACAGTGATTTTCAATACGAAATAGCGAGCAGGCCCGGGTGCCGATCATCTGCCCGCAGCGCCAAGACCAACTCGCCCTCATGAACGGATTCCCAGGTAGGAGGAACTTCTCCAACAAGTGTAGTGTCGGGGTAGGCATGATTCCGCTAGCTGCGACCAGTCGAGTCGACATGTCTCTCGCTAAGTAATTGCGTTTGTAGCACAATGTTGGTGTCACGATATTGAAACAGCTAGAAATGATACAAGTGGATTTACCTCTCAAAAGTTTGTTTAATAACTGACACTCCACAACCATCCATGCACTGCCACTGGATAAGGGGATTCTTGGACATTTCTGATTCAATAATTAAGTGAACGGCTCAAAGTAGCCCTACAGTATGTTGTCTTGTTGGGTTGGGGACCGCTGCACTGTGTTGGCCAATGAAAATTGTGCTTTTATTTTTTTATTTTGTTTTAGATGGTAGCCTAATGAAAGGCATGCTGCCAATCATCAACCATGTGATTAATATGTAGCAATGAGCATTGGCAAATCACAGAAGGCAGGCTATAGCATGAACAATCACTTTGCCAATATAAAATAATCAAAGGTGAACTAAACAGTCCACAGCTAGAGGACATGGAAATGATAAAAGAGACAGAGAGAACTGTAATTTGGTTACAACTTGACGGTTCAATTACCTGAACACAAATGCTATGTAGCCTATAGGCCTAAATACATGAAACCACATCATGACTCTATACCTATGTCCAAAACGAACTGAACTTCCTTGGCGGAGGTCTGCGTTCTCTGAATGCATTTCTAGTTTACCTTTGTGTCTCCTGTAACATTTGATGGCGGCAGCTACTGTAACAGTGACTGCGGACATTAAAATCAGTGCAATACTGATCAGCACCCATAGCGGTGTTGCAGATGCTGGATCCAGACTGCCATCAAGATCTGTGAAGTAAATCAGATACAAAGTGATAAATAACCTGCTTCTGAAACAGCAAGAAAACAGGTATACTACACCTATTGAGGTTTTTCAATGCTAATTGCTGAATAAATTAATTATATAAGCAAAACTATTCAGCCAGATACGGAAGGAGCCCACTGAGAAATAGCATGTGCCTATCTGTATAGGTTTGGATTTAATTCTTAGAATCAACTTTTGTGTCATCAATAACATTTAACCCTTTGCACAGACCCTTTCCACAATGACCTATCCTAATTCTGTTACTCCTGATAATGTCAATGTTGTGATGGAATTGAGTCTTCTCAGCAAAAAGTAAACGTGCCTGCCTGCTGCAGAAAGAGGCAAGTGCTCACATAGTTTAAAACTATTGATCAATTCACTAAAGGACTTTAGCGAGGTCGATTCTTTTTTTAGGAGATAAGCCACATAAAACAGTCCCACCAGGAAATCGCGGGCATTTTCTCAAAAATTTGCGGTCTGAATTGCCAGATGGTGCACGAGGATTTCCAGAAAATCGCGATTAAAGTGTTGTTGCGATTTTGTTGCGGCATGAAGTGAAAGGTGCGATTTTTGTCGCGATTTTTAATGTGTTTCCACGCTTGAAGGTAAAGGACACTGCCACATTCCAGTCCTCTGGTGTTTTTATATTATTTTCAGTGGTCATTTTGGTATTTTTGAGGTAGGCTTGGTAGCTAGTAACCTCATAAGCTGCGTAAATAAGCTGTCTAAATATTTTAGCTTAATGGTGATGGACATTGATTGTTGAACATTAGGCTATTTAAGCAGTTGAGCCTATTTAATCCGTTTTGCTTTCCCTGTCCTTTATGAACGCGCTTGCGTTCAGCCCCCAAAGGCTGTTATGTTCCGCTCCTATGCTTGCGAGACGGTCACTTTCCCAAGGTGAAGTGTTTTTTTTTAATTATTAATATTATTATTATTATTTTTATTAAAATGAACATTGACATACCCAGGTGTATGTCCAGTTTGTTGTCCAGGCTGAGGTGTTGAGCTGTACACTTATAGTGATGCCGCTGTAGCTCCTCTGTGCTGACCTCCAGGCTCTTCCTCATCTGGTACGTCTCATCTCCATTAGGTAGCAGCTCCCCCCCAGTGATCTGGTGGTCAGGCACAGGCTGGCCGTCTCTGAGCAGGGTCAGGTTGATGTGACGGGGTAGAAGCCAGTGGCCAGGCAGGTCACGCTGACCCCTCCAGAGTCTGGGAGTCTCTTCTGGAGGAGCCGTACTCTGGGCTTCACTGCAGTGTATGATGTACATTACACACAAAAAATCTGATTATACCTACTTAGTTCTGATAACATTAGCTGCTCTGAAACTTCATCACCTAACACATACATCCAAGCGACTTTGAGTGTCATGAAAACTTTTTTTACTATTTAAACTATAACTATTTATTATTAATTCCAATGCCCAATATTACTTTCAGTTCTGGTCCCAATGCATATGCTTGCAAATGTTTATGAGATGGAGTGGTAAGTTACTTTGTTGTTTGCGTCATGCCTATGCCACATCAGCCCATGCAAGATCACCTTTCAAACCACATCTCTCATTACAAGCTGCACATGTATGTTGTTCCCTTCTTGGTTTCTTGAACACTATGTTCAACTCTCTCCCTAATTTTAGCACAAATCTTCATGGTTCATTGATATTCAACAGGTTTTCACACTGCCCGTTCAACATAGTGCAGAAAAAAAACAGAAAGAGGTGTGGTGTTGTTTTCAATGCGACTCCACTGAAGGCATGCTGACGCCCGTGCCGAAGAACAGACTTGACTCGAATCGGTTTTCATTTTTTCTAACGTTTCTGTACTGAGCACGGATGCGTTCATCTACGCCCCATACAGACAATTTGGATGTGAAAGACCTGTCCCATACATAGACTATATGCATTAACCCATTAAAACATAGCGTTATAAATGTCCTGTTACACAAATGGCAATGACCAAGTCATAGTGCACTACTAAAGGTCTTGAATTATGTCAGAGTAGTGGTTGATAACTTTTCAATGTCTATTACAACGGTGTGCTTTATAGGGCTACGCCTGGAGCTTTGCTTTCAGCACCCTACCTGTTCCCCCCACTAAAGAAGCCGTTGTCCCCCACCCCCCATGCTTCCCCTTTCCAATTAATTGCTGAAATGTTCTGGTCTGCCTGCATATGATGTTACTTCCTTTTCCCAGTTTCTTAGAGGAAAGCAAGTAGCCTAATTAATTATTTTCATGGTAAATCTACATGTAAGATAATGTAAGAGTCATTCTTCTCTTTACTGTGATATTGTGCGTCCTGAAACTGTACTGGTCTTTGTTGGCGGACAGGTGGTCTCCACTCTCCCCATTAAAGGCGTCATGCACAAACATCGGTCCTGGCTGGTCATGGTCAAGCAACTCACAGCCGGAGAGTCTCTGTTGTACATGTAGACCTGTGAAACGGACAAAAAAAGAATGTATAATTTGGTGGTTATGGTCATAGATTTGGTCACTATCCAGTCTCACACCCAATACAATTACATGACATGAGAGTTTGGATTGAACATTTGACCATTTGTTACATAATATCTTGATATTTTGTTTCAACATTGTGACTGTGGTGTTTGTGTTGTTTTTACTTTTTTCCTCAGGCACTTATTACACAATTAAAACATGTCAGTCAGCTGAACTCCAATCAATTGCTGCTGTTCTATAGCAAACTTTTTTTTCAAAACCGCTACACACAATTCTTGTCATTTCGCACAATTTTCATGAAGAAAATCTCTTTTTGTCACAAGGAACACTAGCGTTCAAAATTCTAAAATCAAATTGGCATACTTTGTACATTTCCTCTTCACTACTTTTGGAATCCCATGTCAGTTCAAAGATAGATGAGCAAGCTGACAACTGTAGCTTTAAGTCATATTTAAAACACAACACAATACAAGTCAACATGTCACACAATCTCTTAATGGTAACTCATGCAAACCCACTGCTTGTATGGTTGAGCTTCCGTTTCAGGTGGTGAGCCCGAAACTCCATGCCTCTGTTTACATTTCCAAACACTATACTGGCATCCATCTTCAGTACGCCGTCCTCAGCCCACTTGAGTTCACGTTGGAGAGCTGTTTTCACACTCGAGTCATAATAAAGAAGCTGGACGTCGTCCAGCATTACCACCGCACTGAATTCTGGGAAAGGTGTGTCCCCAATGATGAATGTGGCAAGCATCAACAAGGAATGAGAACCTGTTGGATCAAAGGTTTGTGAATGAGAACATTCACACTCGTGTAAAAATAGTAACTTGGTAAACTGTCTATTTAGTGAGGTATGAGCTTGTCATCAGTAATTCCACTCACTTCTCATTAGTACAACTTGTGAGAAGGAAAGTACAGAACGGAATAGGGTAGAACAGTTATACAGTAGTGTCTCCCATGTCTACTACAGGCAGGGGTGGAGCTATAAGGGGGTTAAGCATGGGCCCAGGGCTCCCCCGTATTATTGGGGGTTCTATTATGGCCTTGGCAGGCTGTGGGGGGCCCTCAGTGTTATGCTCTGGGCCATGGTTGCAATATTTTACACTGTGCTCAGCGTAATATTTTTGTTGCTTATTTCCAGAATTCATGCTGATCATTCACAAATGTTACTTTTTCATGAATACTTAAAACCACCATCAAATTCGAAGCATTCATTATCACTGGGCAATCTTCCCCGTGTCCTCCATTTTGAATTTCCAGACATTGTCTACAGCAAAACTTACTGTACTTTAGTCATTCTAGTAAACATTAGTGTCAGGGCCGTGTGGCCAAAGAGAGCTAGGGAACCCAGGAGCAGACAGGAGACAAAAATGTCAATCAAAAGTGTATTTATTTCAGGGCAAAGGTGCAGGCAGGGGTGAGGCAATTCAATGTCAAGGACAGGCATGGGTCGAGACACAGGCAGGTCACAGGCAACGGTACAAGGGGCGTAGACAAAAACGTAGTCAAAAATTGGTCAGAGTTCAGAGCACAGGTAGGCAAAAATATTTAGGCAAACACAAAAATCTTCAAAACAGTGTAGGCACACGTGGCAAAAAGGTAGCGAAAAATTAGAAAAAACACAGAAAAGGGAAAATGGCAAAAAAAATCCCAAAATGTCCAAAAACAGGACAAAAACAGAGAAAAACCTCACGTGGCAAAATCACAGGCAAAAACTCAAGAGGCTCAGGTATGGCAATAAGTCCAAAAACACAGATCAGAGTCACAGAATAATGTCCCAAAAAAATCCAAAAGGGTTCAAAGTCTTTGACAAAAACTCACGTGGAACTAGAGCACAAACAGAGACCTTGGCAGGGCATGAGCAAGAGCAGAGAATGTCCGGAGCTGTAGGCAAACAATCTTGCAATGACAATGGTTCTTGGCTTGGTTTTAAAACAGGGTGATTGGCAAATGGGAAGCAGCTGCAGCCAGGCCATGGTTGGTGACTGGTTGCTGGTGTTGTGACACGGCCACCAGATGGCAGCAGCACAGGGAGAATGTGGCCTCGAATACGCAAGGCCAACAATGCATGTCGGATTGTAGGGCAGGTCAGGGCAGGGTTGTGACAATTAGTTTATGTATTGTTAAGTAAATATTGAAAAGATACAATTTGGGAATAGGCAGCACAGTTTCAATGATCAGCATAGTTGCAATACCCACTCTGGCCACAATCCTATGCCTTTGAGTTAAACCATGACGTGACCTATTTTATTAAAGATTGTCTGTCAAGTGTTTGGTTTGCAAATGATTATAAAAAACATTACAACTTCTCTAACAGACAAGAGACACTCCAGCGTGTTGTGAACACAGCGAAGAAGATCATTGCAGTACCACTCCCCTCCCTGCAGGACATTTACACCACACGTCTCACCCGGAAAGCACTGATGATCATCAAAGACACAAGCCACCCTGCACACAAACTGTTCAGCCTCCTGCCCTCTGGAAAGAGGTACAGGCGCCTCCGTTCCCGTACCACCAGGCTTGCAAGCAGCTCGATGCACCAAGCAATCAAGATACTGAACACTCAACCCACTCTCCCTCCACTGTCAGCCTCTAGCCAGCCAGGCCACTGACAACCCCCCCCCTCATCCCCACCACCATATCTGCGACTGAACATTCAACCTGCACTACTACATCTGTGACTGAACTTTCAACCTGCACTAACACAAAACATGCACACACACACACACACACACACACACACACACACACACACACACACACACACACACACACACACACACACACACACACACACACAGACACACACACACACACACACACATACACACTGCACTTTCCGCACTAAACCCAAACATACACACACTGACACACAACTCATACACACACACACACACACACACACACACACACACACACACACACACACACACACACACACACACACAGAAGCACACCGCACTTTCTACCTGCACTAAACACACACACACACACACACACACACACACTCACTGCTGCTGGTGTTCTTGATAGACCTATTTTAATATTTATTTTTCTTCAAATGCTACTATTGCTATGTCAGAACGCTATAAGGACTTTTAGAAAAAGCACAACAAAATAGTTCAAGTTCAAGTTCAAGTTTATTTTAGCCATATCAACAGTATACAAATACAGTTGTTAGGAATGTTGCTTGGTGTGCTCACACAACAACACAAACAAAAGACACAAAACTAGGGAGGGGGGTATAAAAGAAAAAAAACAGGGGGGTACACAAATAAATAAACAGGGAATGGCATACAAAACATTCACTGAAAAAAAAAAATCCGTAAAAAAACGGATAAAGTCCTGGCAATTTATTACCGGGGACATATCCGTTATGTGACGGACAGTTCCGTTTATTCTACAACGGAGAATTCCGTAATTTTACAGCAACTTCACCGTTCTTTCACATGCACTTCCGTTCATAATAAAAAAGGAGAATTCCGTAGATTTACACTAAATTCTCCGTTCATTCACATGCTCTTCCGTACATCATAAAAAAGGAGAATTCCGTAGATTTACAGTACATTTTCTGTTCATTTACATGTACTTCCGTTCATTATAAAAAGGAGGATTCCGTAGATTTACAATAAATTCTGTTTATTCAGTATTTCAGCAAGTATTCACAATGACTCATACAGTCTTTCCTTAACACTCTGAGGTCTACGGGGTCACCGGTGACCCCATCTGTCACTTCAACAAAAACATCTGTAACTCTGTGAGTTGTCATTCAAACATAAAAGTGACAGCATTAAAAACCTTGAAACTTCTAGTTTTCAAATATATACTGACATTTATCACATGGAAAGTGACAGGGGGGGTTTACTTTTATCTAGCAAACACTTTTGTTTACAAGGTTCAATCTTCAAAAGTCTTGACTACATATATTTAGCGTGTGTTTTCTTGCACTGTTAAAAGACCTCTACAACGTTTTTTTTTTTTGTACAGTTGTGATTAAACTCAATTTAAAAAAAAAAGTATTACATTAACTTAACTGTCATATTCTTTTTTGTTAGGCTTTTCAGAAGAGGGGGAGATAACAAATGTTATCTTTTTCAAGAATAATTAACACCACTGCCAATTTCATGAAGTATTGATTATGACTCGTACACTATCATCTCTTAACAACATTACCGGTGTATAACAAAACCAGAAAGTCTTGAAATTCGAAATAGTGTTGAATATTCTTGAAAATAACATTGTTATGAAATAGCTTCCAACATATTGAAAGAAAAGACATTGTACCTTGGGTTAAGAGACAGTTCATCTGAATGAAAACTCTGCATTACATCAATGGGTCTTACATCTGCCACATCATATCATTTCACAATCGTCCAGTTTTACAACATATATATTTTTTAAAAATATGATGGTAACACTTAATTTTAACATTACATCGCTTAGCACTAATACATAATATGTTAACCCATTGATGCCTAAAGCACTTGCAGAAAAGGGTGCTGATGCCATACAAAACTCCAGGCGCCAGGGCCAATGCAACATCCAGCATCAATGGGTTAATGCCTGTATAAGTAACTTGTAAGGCATGTACTAAGCGAAATCAAACATTTGTTAGGTCCTTATTGGGGTTATATTAGGTAATAAATCCCTAATTGTGCATGAACAAGTAATTTGCGAATACATGCCTAACATATATTTGATTTTGCTTAGTGCATGCCTTACAAGTTACTTAGAGCATACAGGCATTAATACTGTATGTATTAGAGCTAATAGATGTAATGCTAAAATAAAGTGTTGCCAAAATGATAATCAAAATAATTCTCAGTAATAATCCTAACAAGCATGAACACAGATAAATTGTCATTAAGTGGTAAATTATAGAGAATCTGTCCTTGAGAAGGAACACAAAATGCTCTTTCTTCAGGTGTTACTTGAAGCTGCATAGGTTGTCTGAATGTCAGTGGATTCAAAAGAGTCATTGAAAGATACACCCATTTCTGTTGTTGTGGACTGGTGGTGTCTACGTAGTAAGTCCTTGTACACTTGAACAGCCATCTTGGCTGCATATTATCGTCATGCCCTGTGCATCTGACAAAGCGTGTACTTGGGCATAAACACATGTTGAGTGATCACTGGGTTGCTGGGAAGCTTTGAGAGAAGTTCTAGTACCTTTGGTCGTTTGTTGGTTGAGATGGAACGTCATAAACATATTCAAAGAAGGTGAAAACAGAGCTGAGCTGTGCTGGATATGACAAGTTGCAGACCCAGTAAAGCTTGAACAGCTTGTCAATTGTGCAAGTCAGGCCGTCTGCAACGGGAATGGAAACGCGGTCACTCCTGGTGGTGATGACAGAGTCTTCAGGTTCCCAATGCAGACCACTAGTGGTTGGGTTGTGGATTCCATCTCAGTGTCAGTAGTGCAGTGAAGAGGGATGTGAAGTTGGTTCCAGACTGAGAAGAAGTAGAAGAGGAGGAGGAAGAAAAAGGACGAGAGAGAGAGAGAAAGAGAGAGAGAGAGAGAGAGAGAGAGAGAGAGAGAGAGAGAGAGAGAGAGAGAGAGAGAGAGAGAGAGAGACACATCATCAATAATACTTAATAGCAAGTGTTACTTAACTGATTGAAAGGTATGAGCATACCAGTCAAACTAAGTATAGCCGAATCAACTACAGGTATACATACATTGATATCATGACATCTTCTTAGATCTTCATTAAACTGAGTGAATTTAATGTAATACATTTTTTATTTCATTATTTATATATACATATGAAGAGTTTATTTGCAAAACGGTGTATCTACCATTTTTTGCATTTTATTATTGAAAATGGCTGTCCAGAGGTCCTATCACCTATGTGTGAATTCTTGCCATTCAAATATTTTGAGAACATACTTTTTCAACTTACCGGTATATGAAATTCATTTTGCAATGCAATGCAGTGGAATGCCCAATACAAAATTGTTAATTTCCCAACATTCTACAAAATGGAGATACACCGTTTTGCAAATAAACTCTTCATATATATGACCGGTATACGTATGAACTTATACAGTATAATATCAAGGAGCCAAGACTGACTTACACGCACGCACGCACGCACGCACGCACGCACGCACGCACGCACGCACGCACGCACGCACGCACGCACGCACGCACGCACGCACGCACGCACGCACGCACACACACACACACACACACACACACACACACACACACACACACACACACACACACACACACACACACACGCCTACCAATGATGTCAGCGATGCAGAGTCCTAGCTGGCCAATAGTGTGTGAGGTGTTAAGTTCCGCCTCTCCGTGCAGCAGCAGCAGGTTGGAGGGCGGGACCTTTAGCTTGACTGACAGCTCTTCCACTGCATGCTTCAGAAGCTCTGTCTGCAACACACATACACATAAATATTACTTACACACACATCAGCTGTATAGGGTTCTCTACTTTCCATGGCTTCCCCCAACTATAAAACAGATTTATAATACTTCCTGTAAAAAGTCTTTGACTAGGCAAAGCGCTATACAAAACAGATGTCCTGCTCTGTGTGTGTGTGTGTGTGTGTGTGTGTGTGTGTGTGTGTGTGTGTGTGTGTGTGTGTTTACCTGTGCTAGTTGTATTTGGTGTATGTCTGGTCTGTGGCGTATCTTTAAGTTTACCAGTCGTGCCGGTGTGTTCTGCTGATGCTGCTGCGAGCGTTTTCATTGGCTGGTTTTCCTGCGAGGGCGTGGCCTGCATACGATGGCGATGTCTGCATCGTCAGACTCCTCTCCTTCATCCTCCTCCTTTAATTGGCTAGCTGCCGCAGCAATCCCGGCCCCTCTGGTGATGGACGCAGCATCCAGCCTCTTGTTAATCTCCCTGTCACACACACACACACACACAATGTAAGGAAAGTTGACAAGACACTGTAGAGATAGTGTCAGTGCGTGGCGTGCCTTGAGTGGTGTGGAGGGGGAGGGCGGCGGAACGCCTCAGCACAGTCCTAACACCAACACATACACACACACAACACACATGATGGATATGGTAAGCATACAGCAATAAATGGGAAAAATATTGTAGGGGCTACTGTGTTGACTCATGCTCTCTCTCTGTGTGCGTGTGTGTGTGTGTGTGTACTCACATTGTGTTTTGCATGGGTTTGGTCACCTGGTCCGAGTCATCTGAGAGTTCGGTACACTGCTTCCCTCACCATCGCTGTCGCTGTCAGAAATCTGTCAAACACACAATATACAGTCTAAAGTTCGCCGTCCGTGTTAGCTGTAACTTATCCAAATACTGCTACTTTATACAGCAGGCAGATATTTACTGACCAAGTTGCTCTCTATGACAAAAGTGCTATGGGCTACTGTGACAGGTAAACAAGAAACAACAGGTTAAAGGGACAGTTTGGTCAATTTCAACATGCAGTTGTATTGCTCACGCTACCCTTGACTTGTCAGTACCTGGTGATGGCACATTTTTCGGCTCAGCCCTTTCCGAGATATGAGCAATTCTAATGGGGGCAGCGTTTGTTTACATTTTTAAAAAATGAAACCTAGGCCAACTCCAAATATTTTCCCAAAAGGTACTGCTGTTTGCTAGTTGTCTGCTGATGTTTTATAACCTTTTGGATGTTTTTGGGAATAAATAAAAATGTTTTTTTGAAATGTAAACAAAGAGCTGCCCCCATTACAATGACCAGGATCTCGGAAACAGCTGAAGAAGAAGAAAAAAAAATCTCAGGCACTGACAAGTCCAGGGTAGTGTGAGCATTACAACTGCATGTTGAAATTGACCAAACTGTCCCTTTAACAACTCTTAGCGCTAATTAGTTCTCTACAACTACAAACCGCTGCTGTTCCCTTCCGTTTGGGATCCATATCACCAAACTATAGTTCTCTTGAACTTAACTGCATTGAAAGCCGTGAAAGTGAAAGCCCATTGGGAAACTCCAACTCCGATTGTCATTGTGACACAGCACTCCACAGCACACAAGTGAACACTGCACACTGCACACAACGAAATTGAATTCATGCCTCACCCGTGCAAGGGGGCAGCCCTCAGTGGCGCCCCATGGGGAGCAGTGCGGTGGGACGGTACCATGCTCAGGGTACCTCAGTCATGGAGGAGGATGGGGGAGAGCACTGGTTGATTACTCCCCCCCCAACCTGGCGGGTCGGGAGTCGAACCGGCAACCTCTAGGATGCAAGTCTGACGCCTTAACCGCTCACCCATGACTGCCCTATTGTTATAAGAATATGGCTATGACAGCCTTAAATAGCAGGTTAAAATATGCTCATTGACATTTTGGTGACAACAAGGTCATAACTCTGTACAGCAATGAGGTCCAAACAGAGGCTCTGCATGAAAGTGTTTTTAAAAATTAAAAGACGTTTTAAAAGTGACTATCCTTTGACACATACCTGCACAAAATCAACCAGAAAAGACATCTCAGATTTTACACTGCAGCGGCTTCGGAGGTAGAAGATGTGTGAGAACTGTGTAGCACTTTTCATCTGAAAATGAGAGCAGAAAATTGTACAGCAGTACTTAAATTTCACATTTACCAAAGTCTCTGTGTTATAACAATAACATATATTAACATATTTATCACAATTGCATACAATACAACAATAAGAAAAATAATCAGAAAAAAAATCTTTAAAAAAAAACAAATGAAAGGAGGCAGAGGGCCTGTAAGTGGATAGCAATGAGACACATGATCACATAGACAATATGATACACATGGAAACACACACACACACACACACACACACACACACACACACACACACACACACACACACACACACACACACACACTTACCATCAGTCTGATCATCCAACTGTTCAATCAGAGTAGGAGCTTGGACAGATGTGGCCACAAGACCTGGGCCCTGATTAAGAGAGAAGAGAGAGGGGGAGAGCACGTTAGTTCCCAGTGCATTGAAGGCTGCTGTTCAACTCTGCCACCTAAAACTCAAACTTCTCTTCAAACGCCATGGTATCGTCACCAATTACCATTGCCTACAAAATCTCGTGCGTGGCCGTTTTATCCCTCGAACAGAGCGTGCATCTCGCACGTCGCACCCTCCATCTGAAACAACTGCCGGTATTTTCCCAACACCGTCATACGAGGTCTACCGAGACAAAACACGACAGTGTTGACCAGTTGCCCATATCTACCATATTCAACTACATACTGAAACGGTGAAAACCACGACACTTACACAGAACTACGGTTCAAAGTTTGTCTATTGACATCGAGCCAACACAAAACAGTGGGATACTGCTTCCTTACTCGTGCTATTCTTTATCATGTACCAGGGTGGCGGACGGTCTGATTTACATGATTTGACGCAGAACTGCTTAACTGAAGTTTAAAATGCTAGCTAGCCCCTGTCACTCTTGCCCCCTCCGATACCTGTTACTAGCAGCATCCACTTATGCCCCACTACCGGTACTAGCTCTACGTCAATCCATCCGTAGTGTTTCAGTATCCTTGGATAAATTCTGTCCGACTTTCTTTCTTTCTTTTATGTTCAGAAAATAGCTTTCAACTTCACATCAGTAAAGTGCCGCCTGACTTATTTCACACCACCAGCTAATTACCCTATTAGCAACCAATGTTAGCAAACCATCCAATATCACATTTCAAACCTTTCATTTTCCCAACACAAAACGTTTTAACCATTAAGTTAGTCCACATGTGAATTAAAAGAAAATAAATATAATTTATAGTGCAAGCGTTAAAGATCAATAGCTAACTGAGTACCAATAACTAGCTAAATCTGATTGTAGGCTAGCTTAATGTTCACAGAATCACTGAGGCTGTTCCAATGTTCGTACAGCAAACGTTGTGAAGCAGGGTTTGATTTTAACCATAAACTAACGCTAACACTCGTAATTGTTACGAAATTATACAAATAAAGCGAATTACTTACGCCAACCTCTCTCGGTGTCTGAAGTCAAGTCGCCCGCATCTTGCATTTCCAACGGTAGAAAAGGCGGGCGGAAGTCTGCTTTCAAATGTCCACAGTCACGCGAGGGGACAGCCAAACGGCCGTTAGTTTCTCAATTGCAAGCACGACTCAGAAATGAACCTCTTAACTTCAGGTTTCACCCATTCTGTGTAAATCTTACACAAAAATGACACATAATCTGTCAATATGCTGTCTACACACATCTCAATGTGTTATTTTTTGACACATCTGTTTAGGCAGTGTATCCCACAGTGCATTGCGTTCTTCAAAATACGGGTAAAGCATCCGTAGAATGAGATAACGGAAAAATCCTTCATACGAATACGGTAGTTTGTACCGTTTAATTACGGACATTTTTTACTGTGTTGGAGACATAGAAAAGTACAAATACCTCCTCTTAATGTATGTTCTCTACAAGTCTACTGTTGTCCAGTCTTGCACTTTAAATGTCTGCATGAGCACTGTCTATGTCCATACTGTCTTATGTCCATACTGTCTATGTCTATACTGTCTATGTCCTTACCTAGATTAGTCTATGTCTGCATGGGAAAGCAAGAAACATAATTTCAAATTCTTTGTATGACCAGTGCATGTAAAGAAATTGACAATAAACCAACTTGACTTGACTTGACTAACAACCCCCTTTGGAGATCAAGTAGGCTATACCGTGGTTCTAGACGACAAAAGTAAGACAGTTCTACAAGGCAGTTTCTACGACTAGGTTGTTGGAAAAAAACAGATGGTGTGACAATCAAAAGACAATGTTCTTACCTCCATTAGCTTTTAACACGAGAAGGAAGAAAATGAGGGTTCGGGCTGTATCCATAACCAGTTGTTATCATGGTAATGTGTACAGACTTCAGAGCCTATCCGTTTGGAATGGCTGGTTGTGTTGAAGTGATCTAACAATCTGAAATAATTACTGCACTGCCTTTCATATTCTGTTCATGGGTTGACTGCTCTTCCCATGCCCTGAATACACATCCATGCCATGAATACACACATGCAGTATTGTATGTGTTCTCAGTCATGTGAGTCAGTGTAGCTATACAGTGTCAGTATCAAGTGTGTGTATGTAGTCACTCAGGGTGTGGTAGTGTTTGATATCACTGCACACCAAGTACAGCTATGCAGCTTTGTTTGTCAATGGCCTCTTTAAATCTGAATGACCTTTGTCCTCTTGAATCAAAAAAAAAACTTTCTGCGTTCAAAACAGAGTGATGTAGTTGTGAGGTTTTGTTGCTCTGAATGACAAAAAGATTGAAATGTTATGTTGGGTCAATGTTAAGTGGTTTTATGTTTAATGTTGTATTATGCTCACTAGACGCCGTCATGGCTCACATATAGCCCGGACTATGTGGATTTGACAAGTAGTCATGCTTTTTGCCTTAATGCAGGGGTGTCAAACTTCAGTCATAGTGGAGTGGGCCAGATAAAAATCTGGGACGAACTCAATATATATATATATATATCAGTGGCGTCTTTTGGTCATAAAAATTAGGGAGGACAAGGAGGTGGTCAGTCGGATAGATGCGGGTAAATGGGGTTAGTAATGGCAGATGTTTAGTATTAGGTTGTAGGCCTACTAACTTAACTGATATGGCATTGTGTTGTCTGGAAAGCTGACTTGTGACATCTATAAAATAATTGCAACAAACTTTGTATAATATATTATCATACATAACTGCCCAAATTGTTTGAAGGGAAAGAAAGAGAAGAGTGAAGAAAAATATTATAGAAAGTAGAAAGTTGATCTATCTATAGTATATCTAGCCTAACTTTGACCAAAGGCAGCATGGCATTTCACCCTGTCAGTTGTGTTTTTTTAACCAGGCTTCCATAGACACAAATGGACAATTCTGAATACACTAGGAATGCCTACATTGAGTGACATGTATTGCCTAGGCCTAAGGGTTTTAAACTCAACTCCTTCCAACATATTCTTACAGATTTTTAAACATTTTAAACCCCTCCCATTATCTTATTTTTAAAATCTTATTTATGATCCATAACATGGTACTTGGCCTACGACGTTAACGTTGTGGTCGTCTATCCGTTTTGCTTTTGACGGTACCTGGGTTGAGAGCGACAGCTGTGGAAGGAGGAGCTGGCGTGCGTCTGATCATGGGCTATTTCACTAGGTTCCGAATAAAAAAATATGTTGTACAGAATAGATTACTTTGTAAATCCGTGCCTAGTATTCATAATTCCACCCAAATTAAACTACCTAACATGTAGGCTACATGTTGGAAGTTTAGCCAGAGATGTTTTATGAAAAGGTTAAAGCGCTTCGTGCTGTCATGTTTCTCGTCTTGAGGAGGGAGAAAATAACGCCAGTCTAGGGTCAGTGCATTCAATACAGCCAAAAGCATTCTTATTCCCATTTGTAAATAACCCTCTTTTGGGGGGAAAGCACGAAGGAGAAACGCAAAGACAAGCATTGAGACTGTTATTTGTGCACGTAGGACATGCTGAAGCAAGACTACCTTTTAAAAACGTTGGTCCGACCATTTGAATCATGAATGCGATTTGCATCCGTGCTTCGCTTGCATTGTGTAGTGATCGAGTGACGTGAGTGACTGATATAAACACACTGACCTTTCCATTCGGTTTTCAATCTAAATCCAGGGAGTGATATTGCGCGATTCACAACATGAAAACAGTTGATCTTTCTTTTGTATTTATTAAGGGTTCATAAAACATTCGCCAATTAAGTTACTCCACACTTTCCACTGTCTGCTGCCGCATTCTTCTCACACGGTTGATTTGTATATCGTTGTCATGACGACCTAGTTCATGCTTGTCGTCTGTCAACCCAACTCGTCATATTCTGATTGGCTTTTGATAAATTCAGCTTCACTGATAGGCAGATTACTTCCATGGCTCTAGACCCGCCTTAAGGGAGGAAAGTCCTCCCTAAGCTCCATTCACTTCAATGTTAAAAAGCAAAGCCCGCGCTACGCCCGGGGTTTCACCATTTATAATGGAAGTCAATGAGGATGGAAGGGAGGACGCTCCTCCAAGGTCTAATATGTGACTTAGAAGCGCTAAAGTACATGTTTTTATCGCAAAATAGCTATAAAATACTAACACTTATATAACAAAGATATAATAAATAAATGTATAATTTATACATTAAAATATTAAATCTACTGGAAGATCTGGCTTTATTATTTCGAGGGAGGATCGTCCTCCCTTTCCTCAATGGCAAATACGCCATTGATATATATATGTATAAAAATGGATGGGAATGCTCAGACTTAATTTTTGTACTTACATTTCAGTCATTTCCATCATAGGTATATGGCTAAGAAAGCTCCCGCACACTGTTCACATTTGCATGGTTTAGGCTACTGCAACGTTTCGGTCTACTGACCTTCTTCAAGCAATTACGGAATTGCTCGAAGAAAAATTCCTGGTATACTTTGTCAACTCCAACAGACGGCTACCCTGTGTAATTTATCATTAACTACACGTCAGGTCACGAAGGATTGGAACCTATGATGCTGAGATTGCTGGTGAAACAGCTTAACCACTGTGCAAGGCTCCTCAAGACGAGTGGCAGTCTTTATATTGAGGCGTACCTAGGCAACCGCCTTAGGCCCCGCCAAATGTAGGGTCCCCCAAACTTCCCATAGGCCTACAGTTGGTAGTTGGGGCCCTTTGAACAGTAATGCACATAGTGTGTTCATAAATATTTATTTCTGCACGTCAGAAACAAAATAAACAACATAATGAAACACAAATAAATATAGTTTACATGCACACCCCCTCCCTTTCGTGTGAAAATGGTATATTCCATCTATGCCATGTGCACGACGAAATATCCAAAACAACACACTTGTGCAAGTCGGTGCGGCGCAAATAACCACATTAGTAGTTACAATGCAATCATAATGCAGTGTGGTTGTGCTGTGCTGCGCTGCTTGCGCATATTTCTGCAACATGTGGCATTGCGAACATGTTCCTTTTGCGGGAGGAAGTAGAGGAAAGTTCAGTCAAGTCAGTTGTGATAAAGTTGTGAAATGATCAAAATGAAGCACCAATACCCTGAGTGTTACCAAACGGAGGAAAGGGGAGATACTTAATCAAAGACAAATGCACTTCCGAAGCTGATGAGCTTTTTTATGCGTCAACACCGGTTGGCCCGAATGTTGTGGATATCCATTAAGATGACGAGTGGATTACCAATTCCAAAAATGAAGTGTTTGAAGTTGACCATGGCAGCCAGGCCGACAGCGTCTAGGAAGCGGTGCCCTTCATTAGCACTAGCAGGTCAACTACTGTGGCTATCCTCACTGATGGATCTGTGAATGACCGCGGCAATGATAAACCCAATCAGGTTTTGTTGAAAGAATACCTCGTGAGATATTTTGTTTCGAAAAGACGTTACTTTTCCTCTAGCTGTGAACTGGGATTGGCTCGAGTAAGTTATTCCATTGAAAAGGACGCAGCCTTTTAAGCGCTTGCAGACGGTGCATCAATTACTGTATCATCAGACACAACCTTTTCAATCTCTCTGAAATTATTTCAGAAACATGCTATCGAAATTGGGAAAGGCTTAAACAAGGTTGCAGCTTTCAAGTAACATTCAGTAACTTGACGCGATGTGGCGAGATTCAGAAAGGCGCAGAACAGCTGACATGTCAACTATAGCTCCTGTAGATATGCTGGAGTTTTTAGTGGTTAATCAACTGCGTTACGTGGGGATATTGCTGGCTAGTTCTGGATGCTAACAGGAGGTGATGTGGAAGTTCAGCTTGGAGAAACGCTGACATGATTGACAAAAGACAGCGCACTCTAGTAAGTCACATTGATTGTGTGTGTGTGTGTGTTTGATGGCAATTGGAACTATTGCTACTATGCCTCAGTTGGTTGCTTTGAAATTCACCAGCCGTGGTGTTTTGTTTTGTATTCAGTTTGAGGTTTTCTGACGGGTACACCGGCCCAAAAATCACTGATCTAAGTCTCATCATCATCACTTTTCATATTTTTTACATTTTCATTAGCATCAGACACCCTTGTGAACATTTGAAGTGGTCTGATGCACATAATAACCAAAATAATCAAAAGAGCCCCCCCCCCCGGTCCCAGGTATGCCAAAAAAGCCCGGTCTGGATAGGGTTAAATGGTAAGGTAGGTACTGTTAATTTTGGTGCATTCTTAATGTAGCAGAGTGGAACTTTTACAGTAATTAATTAAAATAATAATTACCTATTTCAAATAGATGATTGCACGACTACGCCACTGGGGGACTTCCACCCCAGACACACACACATCCCTAGTGATGGTCACAGTTTCTGTTGTATTTTGTGTAGGCCTATTTGAACATGCAAAATACAGTATTTTGATTATTGATATAGCTACTATTATTAGTATCCTAACATATTTGTAACATTTTAGAGCTGGGTATTTTGTATTGTATTTGGAAATACATTTAGTTGTGTCTTCCTGTCATCCCTGGGTGGTGGTGATTCAATTCAAAGAAACTCAAAGTAATGACAAAATAGGAACACTAGATGGTGCTGTATATTTATCAGCATGTGCCTGGCACTGCAAGGTGGGTGGGAAGAGTGAATTATAGGAATTATATTATAGAGTGCATCTAGTTATTATTATTATTAATAATAATAATAATAATAATAATAATAATAATAATAATAATAATTTTATATTATTATCATTATTTTTTTATTATTATTATTCCTATACTTTTCCTGCTTGAAAAAAAATATCGCCTTCAAAAATTAGAGACAAGAAAAACTAGGCTAGGCTATATGTCTAAATAGGCTACTGTTTAACTGTAGGCTAGTTATTGAGGTAGGCTATTCCATTCTGTTATCAAACGATTTTCTGATATTGTGCATTCTTTAAGTTGATGCTGTATTAGCCATGTTTTTTTCCAATAAAATTAATGTTGGAAATAAAACATTGCTCTCAGGAGTTTATACATTATACAGTGCAGAATGGCAAGGAGAGAAAAGATTATTTAAATATCGCGACTAGTCTATCGATATTGAGGTATCAAGTCTTGATACCGCCTATCACAACTTTTAGGAGCACTAGGCCTATATGACAGTCCTATTTATGAAGTCATGCCTGAAGGTGCTGGAAAGACAAGGCTGCTCCACAAGAACCTGCTCCCATGTGACAGCTTGCCAAGACAGCCAGCGACAATCAGAGGAGAGGGACCCCACTGACACCGACAGTGAAAGTGAAGATCATTGTGAGCAAAGAGGCTTGAGACAAGAGGGCTTACTTACGTTTTATTATATGGTTGTGACGTCATCGGCCGAATGCTCCATTCATTTCAACGGGGCTCCCCAACGTTCGCACGTCTGTTATTTTTCGATAACGGACGGGTTGGTCTATAACAGACCGCTGTCAATGGCAACAAGACTTTTCACTGCTAAAGCGACTTTTCAACAAGACTCTAATCAGCTGCTGTGATAGACAACACCTGTTGTCCTGGCTACCTGTTGCCTAGCGGTGTTCCACAACGGCACTGTTTTGTTTTGCGCAGCAACAATCTTAACATTAAATAGGCCTAAAGAAATGTCCCCGCCATGTGTGAATCATTTAAGTATATCCATATAATAAGCGGGTTAACTTTCGGCGAGTCGGTCGCTTTGTGGAATAGCAGCACTTCAGAGAGAACAAGACCCCTCCGCTCCGCGTCGGGGTCTAAAGATTCTCTCTGTCGTGCTGCTATTCCACGGTAGCGACCTTCTCGCCGAACGTTAACCCTTACATAACAGCGTAGTAGGAAATGATGGCGAGGGGAGTACGGAAATGTTATTCACTGTGGAATAGGTCATAGGACAGCGTGAATGTCTGTCAGCTGTCCTTAATTACCCCCAGCAATTACTGCTGACCAACAGCTGCCGTTACTTTGCCACAAATTATCCATCATGGTGTCGCCCCCACTGACCATGTGCAAGGGAGTACGAAAATGGCATCCATCGCACCCACTGACCAATGACCATGAGCAAGGGAGTTCATTTTCCATCCACTCGTGTCCTCAGGCAACGCCCCCGTACTACACCGTGGCCAATGCATTCCCCGCCAAGAGATTGTTCTTTCTCTTGAGTTTCATTGATCGTGAGTATGTCTGCACCTGTTTACTCAGGTGCCAGTGCAGAGTCCATGCCACTTGACACAGGTGTAAGAGTAGATAATGAAATGTGTCTAAAATGGAATGTGACGATATTTTATTTTGAGGGGGAGAGTGCCCTCTGAGTTTGTAATTCGTCATACATCAGCCACTCCACTAGGTGGCAGCGCTATCACAGAAAGCCCAGACCTAGCGAAACAAAGAAGAAGGTTTTAGCTTGAAATTCATAGCTGACGAACGCCACTGAGATGCCGCCAACGCCATTCGAACTCGAAGGTGAAGTCAACAAGCCACTGAAATGCGCTGTTGACTCGTGGTGGATATGTCTCAGTATTTATCAGGTAAGCTGGTGCTTTTTCTTTGTCTCAGTGGTTGATGTTAGACACAGTAACGTGAAATGCAATGGGAATGCCATATTCCAGTTGCCTATGATATTAGCCGATGGCTCTACCCTGCATTGGCGCATGGAGCTAGTTCTAATCAGTTGTTTCAAGGCAATGCGATTTTTGGTTTAGTTGGCGTCCAATTACAGGCTATTAGCAGCACATGATGCGGTAGGCCTAAAGGTGCACTGTGTATGAAGGTGGACAGATGGCATTCACTAGTAACGTCACGCATTTGCTAACCCAACACTCGTCCTGTTGGCAAGTAAACTCCAGTGTGTTTTATCACCTGTCTTTAGCAACCTGTCTTCTGGTAGCGCAATGAATTCTAGGTAGACCAGGTCTAAGTGACTAGCTCTAGAGCAGAGAGGAGAGTAACCTCTGCCAAGACCCATCGGATTGTGTCATGGTGTAGGCCTGGTGTCAGTCATCCATGTATAAGCCTAGT
The DNA here is from genome assembly GCF_034702125.1 of Engraulis encrasicolus. NCBI lineage: Eukaryota > Metazoa > Chordata > Actinopteri > Clupeiformes > Engraulidae > Engraulis > Engraulis encrasicolus. Next base: position 16,929,427 of record NC_085868.1, on the reverse strand, counting down.
TGTGTTTAAATGAACCAAATTGTGGGTCAAAGACGTCCAACATGTCCTTCAGTGCAACGGATACTTTTGCTTACTGTAAATGCAAAAAACTCTTTATTTTTTTGGCTTGGCTTTCATGCATTCACTTTTCAAAATATTGTTTTGAAATTTCATGTTTGTCACAGTTACTGTAAGCAAAGGCATATGTTGGCACTGAAGGACACCCATAGCTAAAATTTGTTGCTCATTTACTGTTCAATCTCGTCTCCCGAGACATATTTCAGCTTCTCATTTTCATATCATTCTGTGATCAATTGCTTCTGGATCATTGCTCCTAAGGGTCCCTTAGGAGCAAGGTTTAAGATGAGAAGAGAAAGGGTAGGCTATAACTAAGACAAATATGAGGTTAAATTGAGACAACCACTAGAGCAATATTTGAGAACAAGGAGAAACAGGGGAGAGCTCAATTGTATCTCCCTGATCTCAAATGTGTCTTGGCTATTTTCCAGGAGAATGAAGAGAGAATTAATTAAGATAAATCTGAGACTTTTATGAGACAAGTCTGAGAAGTATGAGCCCTCAAAGAGAGCTCACTATTCTCTCTTTCATGTCTAATGTGTTTCTCTTTTATTGTCTTACTCTATCTGTAAATGAGCGATATCTGAGCCATTTTCAAGAAATTAGATTTTTTTTATTTTCATCAAATATAACACATAAACATTTTTGGTGGCCATAAGCACAATCAAAGCCGACCGAACAAAAAAGCTTCCCTACACATGTGTATATGGGTGGGAGACGTGACGCCTTGTTTTTTCGCAACATTGGTTAAAAACCTACAAAACTGTTATTTTCCTTTAAAAAACAATTGGCAATGAAAGAAGATGTGGTACATTATGTTTCATATTAGTCTTAGATGAGAAGAAACATTTTTGTTAAGATTTATGTAAAGGTTTATATGTCAAATGTCCTGCGGTGTGACTGTAACATTAATGAAACAATATATAATAATATATATATAAATTAACCAACAACATTTTGAATAATGTATGAAGCATTTGGCATGATTGCATAAATCTTAACTTTAGATTAAGATATGTGAATGTGGAAAAAACTCAAGACAGTAATATTAACTACAAGTTCAATTTCGTAACGCAAATTGCGTCCTGCGGGGTGACATGTATGTCAATGTTTGTGAATGGGCAGCTGCAAGGCCAACTAAAAGGGTCTTAAAGACTGGGTCCTAACCAGTCAGTACCTCAGTTATTGGAGAGTGCTGTGGAAGTTTAAGGTGACTCTTAACCTCTTAATATGTCTTCATATTGCAATCTTTCTGTCACTCAATGCTTAGGTTCATTTTATGGTGTCCTGTGGTGTGACTGCTCTTATAGGAGGAAAAAAAGTTTTTTTTATTAATGAAAACACATATGAAGATTAAACATGATATCATTATCAAGTTAGCATAAGCTCAGATGTCAGTCATGTATACAAAAGGATTAAAATGGCCATAATGCAGTGAATTCCCTGTGGTGTGACTCCATTTTCCTGCGGTGTGACATGCCTATGCTATGTGTTGATGCAGGACACATTTTCCCAAAAATGGCAAAAATAAGGTGAAATTCCACAGACCACTGAGTGCTTTATTTTTTTCTATTTTTTCCAATTTTTATCCATCATTTTTTTCAGGAATTTGAAAAACTTTTTTTTTTTTTTGCGTTACGCCCTTAAACGTCAACCACCCATATATGAAGGGTTTATTTGCAAAACGGTGTATCTCCATTTTGTAGAATGTTGGGAATTTGACATTTTGTATTGGGCATTCCTTTGCATTGCATTGCAAAATGCATTTTATATTGGTTTAAAAAGTATGATCTTGAACTATTTGAATGTTCGGAAGTCCTATCATCTATGTGTGAATTCATGCCAGTCATTTACAATAATAAAATGCAAAAGTCCAAAATGGTGGACATGTCGTTTTGCAACGAAAGCCTTCATATACTTTAGGTGATACTGTCCCATTTTTGTAAATAAGCTCATATTACACCACTCCTTCAGTTAAATGATTGGGTTTTACCCTTCTCCTGTACTTTCAACCGTTCTCTGAGTATGGCAGTACAAAGTTTATCTCCATGCTAACAGTTAACATTCAGTCCAATCAGTCCAGCTGACGTCCAACTGGTCCAATAGGACTCAATGTTAACAATGCTAAATCCAATCATTTAACGCAAGGAGAGGTGTAAAATGAGCTCATTTCTAAAAATGGGACAGTATCACTTTAAAGGATAACTTCAATTTCAACATGCAGTTGTAATGCTCACATTACCCTGGACTTGTCGTACCTGAGGTTTTTCCCCCCTTCTTCGGCCTTTTCCAAGATCCTGGTTATTGTAATAGGTGCAGCGGTTTACTTACAAAAAAAATCTATTTATTCCCAAAAACATCCAAAGGGTTATGCAACATCAGCAGACAACTAGCAAACAGTGGTAGCTTTTGGGAAAATATTTGGAGTAGGCCTATGTTATTAAAAAAAAAAAAGAAAAGCAAACAAACGCTGCCCCCATTAGAATAAGCTTAGCTCATATTTCAGAAAGGGCTGAGCCGAAAAATGTGGCATCACCGGGTACTGAAAAGTCAAGGGTAGCGTGAGCAATACAACAGCATGTTGAAATTGACTGAAGTGGTCCTTTAACATTATACTTGACTTATCATTATACATTATCATCATACATTATACATATATCATTATAAAAGTATCACTGGTAACACAGGTGGCTGTCTCTGAGTTAGGTCTGTGTAGACTGGAGTGCTACTGAGTGATGGACCTTGGACATGGACGCCTCCGGTGGATGGAGTGCTACTGAGTGATGGACCTTGGACATAGACGCTCAAGTGACATGCACAGGAGCTTCATCCTGAGTTACACAGAATATCAAACACTTCCTCAGAGAAGTGACCTAAGCCAACAATGCTTTCTATTAATATTGCGCTGTTAAAAAGTATGATGTGTACCAGTGATGCTTTTAAATGTACTTTGTAAAATCACACTTATAACATTTTGGTTAAGTATAATTATCTTACCCTTTCAAAAAGTGCAATAGCATTGTTATCAACAAAAGTGTCAAAAGTAGAAGTTGATTCCTTGTGAAAGTACCACACTACCATATTACAGACGTAGCTATTAAATAGCGACACAACCAGTGCAGAGTCTGGTACATTGGTTGACCGAAGGAACCCAGCACTTTTTAAAGGGGGGAGGGGGGAACCAGCATTGTACTTTTTGAAAGGGCATTATACCTAACCAAATTGTCATCATAGTGTGATTTCACAAAGTACATTTTAAAAGTATCACTGGTAACACAGGTGGCTGTCTCAGAGTTAGGTCTGCGTAGACTGGTTAGGTTTCATCATCACCTCTGTGGCCTGGAGGTGCCAAGTGCTCAAGTGACATGTACTCTACCATGGCTTTATAGAATTTGCCATCCGTACATTTAGCCAAAACAGGATCTCCTGATTTCAGATTGCTCAGCTGCACAGGAGCTTCATCCTGAGTTACACAGAATATCAAACACTACCTCAGAGAAGTGACCTAAGCCAACAATGCTTTCTATTAATATTGCACGTTAAAAAAATACGATGTGTTACCAGTGATACTTTTAAATGTACTTTGTAAAATCACACTTATAACATTTTGGTTAAGTATAATTATCTTACCCTTTCAAAAAGTACAATAGCATTGTTATCAACAGAAGTGTCAAAAGGCAAAGTAGAAGTTGATTCCTTGTGAAAGTACCACACTACCATATTACATGCATAGCTATTAAATAGCAACAAAAGCAGTGCAGAGTCTGGTACATTGGTTGACCGAAGGAACCCAGCACTTTTTTAAATCATTGTTGTCCTGACTGAAACAATTGGCTTTAGTCATCCGTGTGTAAAATTCAGCTACGGCATTCCCTGGTTTTGTGGTTTGTGAAATAACAGGAATAGATTATACAATTTTGACTGCATGGACCATCTGCATTGGTATATTTTGAGTACCATGTATAAGCCTTAACAAATAGCCATTCTTGTCCTCAAAGTGGAAACATGAATGAGTCCATAATGGACCGAGAGTCCTGACACTATCGGCTAGGTGCACCAGAAGATGTACATTCGCAGTTTCGTATCGGTCACCATAGAGATTAGCCATTTGAGAACAAAAGTTCCATAATAGTTTCTCTGCATGATCAACCTGTTCAACTGATATGGATTCCATTAACAAAACAAAAATGGCTTCACTTAGTAGAAGGAAGTGATTGTAGTACATTGTTGCAAGAATTCCACGGAAGACAACAGGTCCATAGAAGATCAAAATATCTCGATATTCTGATGCTTTAAAAAACATTCTAAGCGATGCCACCGATCGAGGATATCTAGTTGAGGATGGAGGAGATATATCTTGAAAGCGCCTGTCAATTTCTTTAGCATTTCTTGCCATGCTGAAGGGCAGTGCCTTTGATAAGGTCAGAACATTTAAGTTTATTAAGGCAACAGGGACCCTTCACACCTTTAACCGTTGTTTTAGTCTCACTTGCAATTTTCATATCAAGAGCAAACTTTTCATTTGTACGTAGTTGCCCTTTTGGATCCCCATGTTGGTATGGAAATGCATGGACATGACCCCTTACCCCCGTTCTCACAGTCTGCCCTGGCTGCTCACATTTATGGCATCCAAATTTCCCATTGTACTGCACTGAATTGAGGACTAATGCCTTAGCAGGTAAGTCGCATAATCCAGCAATGGTGAGCACCTTACAAACAAAGGGTTCGGAAGACAATCCTGCAGGTTGCACAAGAATGCCATTGTCTGCAAGTTGACTCAATGTGTCACTTAGTGGTCTTAAAGTGTTACTGTCCCGTTTTTGGAAATAGGCTCATATTACACCTCCCCTTGAGTTGAATAATTGAGTTTTACCTTTCTCTTGTACTTTCAACCGTTCTCTGAGTATGGAAGTGCAAATTTTACCTCCATGCTAGCAGTTAACATTGAGTCCTATTAGACCAATTGGCGGCTAACTGGTCTAATAGGACTCAATGTTAACTGCTAGCATGGAGGTAAACTTTGCACTGCCATACACAGAGAATGGCAGGAAGTATGGGAGAAAGGTAAAACTCAATTATTTAACTCAAGGGGAGGTGTAATATGAGCCCATTTTTTTTAGTTTTGAATTCACGTACCAAAGTTCAGAAAATATCATGTTCTGTCTTTTTGTGCGTTCCAGAAAGTTCAATTCATTAATGATACAATAAAAGGGCCACACTGAAAATTTGGAAGATTTGAAAATAGGCACCCCATCTGTATTCCACATAAGTGAGATTGCATTAGGATCACTAAGAGGACCACCCCCATCTACAAGGTGTTTGTAGACTTCTCCATCATATATATCTTCTATGTTTTTGGGATCAGTCCTCTTCCTGCTAAATCTAAAGTTAAGTTTGTCCTGAAAACCTGGCTTGAGAAACAATGATCTTATTTGATCTTCAATTGGAATCTCTATGAAGGATGAGGAGTTCTCTTCAGATTGACTGGTACCACAAGCGCCACATTCATCCGTCATTCCACTGTCTAACGACCCAAAACAATTATTGCAGTATTTATGTACTGAAATGGGAGACGTTGCAGATTGGGAGAAAAAAAAAGTTTTTAAACTTTTGTATACTGTTTAAGCAGTCAGTGTTCAGACTGTCAGGACAAAGCAACTTCAACAATTTCAGCAAATCACCAAGAGGGGGAACCAGCATTGTACTTTTTGAAAGGGCATTATACTTAACCAAAATGTTATCATAGTGTGATTTCACAAAGTACATTTTAAAAGTATCACTGCACAGTAAAAACTGGAGTGTCAATTTTACTCTTTAAGAGTTAAATTTAACCCCCTGTCAGATAACATTTGGTCCCGCTCAAAAATAGTGTAAAATTTACTCTTTGGCCAGTGTAAGATTTTTAGAGTTAATTTTACTCTATTTTGTGTCAAAATTAACAATGAGGTGTGTACAAATATTTAACACTATGGACAGTGTAAGATTTTCAGAGTTAATCTGACTCTACATTGTGTCGAAATTGACATTGGAATGTGTAAAAACACTGATCTCTTTACACTGCCAGAGTAAAATTATTTCACTACATAGAGTAGTTTCCATTATTGAAATACACTAAATAGTGTATATTTATTTCATTTTATATTAAATTAGTTCACTACATAGAGTAGTTTCCATTATTAAAATACACTACATAGTGTGTATTTATTTCATTTTATATACAATTATTTCACTACATAGAGTAGTTTCCATTATTAAAATACACCGCATAGTGTATATTTATTTCATTTCATATAAAATTAGTTCACTACATAGAGTAGTTTCCATTATTAAAATACACTACATAGTGTATATTTATTTCATTTTATATAAAATTAGTTCACCACATTGAGTAGTTTCCATTTTTAAAATACACTATATAGTGTACATTATATTACTGAAATAGTATTGCTTTTAACTGCTATAACATAAGAAAATACATACAATCAAAGTACTGTAGCAGCATTTATTTGCCAATAACCCCTCAGAGAAAACAATATGGTTCAATATACATAGCGAGTCATTCTCTCCATTCTTGGATAAGGAAGATCATCAACATGAAAAGCAACAAATCTTTTTTTCTTTTTGGAAAAGCAACAAAATCTTTGTCTGAGTCACTTCAGAAGAAAATAAATGTTCTTGAACAGCTTCTGTAAATAAAGGTAAGGTGAGCAGCACCTTTTTGTCCTGTATGATCACAACTGAATGACTGACTCTTTTGCATGCTCATGAATTTTCTGGACAATATCTTCCAAAAGTAGTCACAACAGAATTAACAGACTGGGCAATACCTGCTGCTTTTAGATCGGAAATGACAGAGGCACAATTATTTACAAGGTGCTGTGAGGATAATGCTGGCTCTGACTCAACTTCTGCCCCATATGGCTGTTCTGCTGGATTACCCCCCCCCCCCCCCCAAAAAAAAAAAAAACAACAAAACAAAAAAACAACTATTGAACAAACATGAGCATCCCACTTGGCCACATTGAAGATAAAGAGTCCTTCCCGTACAGAGCCCATGTAATAATTTGAGATGCCTTCCAAGATTGTTTGTTTACTCCACCAAGATCATTTAGAAACCACTAAATTGTTTAAGGTGATACTGTCCCATTTTTGGAAATTATTTTACACCTCCCCTTCAGTTCAATAATAGGGTTTTACCGTTCTCCTTTACTTTCAACTGTTCTCTGTGTATGGCAGTGCAAACTTTACCTCCAAGCTAGCAGTTAACATTGAGTCCTATGAAACCAGCTGGTGGCTAACTGGTGTCATAGGACTCAATGTTAACTGCTAGCTTGGAGGTAAAATTTGCACTGCCATAACCCGAGAACGGTTGGAAGTATAGGAGACCGGTAAAACCAAGGGGAGGTGTAAAATAAGCTTTTTCCAAAAATGGGACAGTGTCACTTTAAAGGACCACTTCAGTCAATTTCAATAAGCTGTTGCATTGCTCACGCTACCCTTGACTTGTCAGAACCCGGTGATGCCATTTTTTTTCTTTCAGAGATCTGAGCTATTGTAATGGGGGCAGCTTTTGTTTACTTTTTAAAAATTCTTGACATAGGCCTACTACAAATATTTTCTCAAGAGGTACCACTGTTTGCTAGTTGTCTGCTGATGTTGCATAACCTTTTTAATGTTTTTGGGAATAAATCAAGATGTTTTTTTTTTAAATGTAAACAAACACCTGCCCCCATTACAATGACCAGGATCTCAGAAAAGGCTGGAAAAAAATCTCAGGTACTGACAAGTCCAGGGTAGTGTGAGCATTACAGCTGCATGTTGATAGTGGCTTAAGTTATCCTTTAATTGAGTCTAACGCACCATTCTAGCTCGTAACTCTGCAATTCTTGGCGTTTCCTTAGTTTTCCCTACATCAATGTTGTAAATGGAAGTTTGGAGAAAAGTGAAAAAGTTGTTCAAGGCAGGACTGTAAGATGTACCAAAGACAAAGTGGGCCTTGAAGAGTTCATCAAGGGCTCCGACTGAGGTGGTGCCTTGGCATGGAAGTGCGTGCTTGTCGATGGCAATGAAGAAGGAGTGAATGCTGCTTTTTGTGGGTCCCTGTGCAAGGAGGTAGGGCTGACGGCTTTCAGTGATGTTGTCTAGATGCTGCTGCAGGCTTGTTCCCGTCTATGACAAAACACATTCAATAACACAATTTATTAGAACAATAACATGACATCGCTCTCAACTCTAAAAAATAAAGAATGTAAGAATGTTATGTTACTAGTGGTTGACTCAGGTTTGAGGGAATGATGTGGAGTGCTGTTGGCCCTGGCAGTGGCAGTTGGCAGTGAGGGTGACCATGTTTAAAATTATGTTAGAAAGTGTAAGGGTAGAGGAGTAATGTTTGAAGAGGTGGGCTCAATAGTGGACTCATGTTTGAGGCTGTGCGTGTGCAGGATATTATTCGTATAGTGCACACTTCAAGCTTTCATATGGTATACAGTATAACAAGCTACGATTGCCAACTGCAGAATGACTCTAGAGGTCAAACATGTTACTGCTGCTTTTCATGCCTCTTACACTTGAATGACTGCACATCCTACCTGCACTACCTCAACACACACACTTGACTTGATAGTTTAGTACTAACTAGGGCTGAAACATTAGAGCATTCTGTGGCCATGTACAATATGGTGTAAAAAAAAGTATAGTGGGAGTGCGTTATACTACTGTTACCAGTCGTCATGGTAGAATATCCCTCCTGGTGGTGATGATGGTGGTCACGGTGATGATGATGATGATGGTGGTGTTTTGTAGTGATGGTCTTTTTAACTTTTTAACTTATTCACTTATTTATTATTGTTCTAGCCCCCTCTCCTCCTTTTTATGAAGCTGCTAATGCACTTTTTACAAATGCACTTTCACTTTTACTAATGTACTTGATGTTTTTAACAGAGATATTTCTATTTTCTTTAACATCTCTATTTCTATCTATCTTATATATACTTTTTTAACCTCCTGGTCCTGTGTTGCATGTATGCTGTCTGCTGTTTTTGCACAATCTGTATGTTACTGCTGCAACAAATGAATTTCCCCATGGCGGGATAATAAAGGGCATACTATACTATACTCCCCGACTATAAATGGTGTGTGTGTTTGTGTGTGTGTGTGTGTGTGTGCCGGGGGGACGGTGGTGGTCTAGTCTGGTCTAAGGAAAGGCTTCATGTATGGGGTATGAAGTGTTGTTGGAGTGGAGGGGTGGTGGGAGGACTTGATTCATTGTCAAATATAATTCTAGTGTACCTTTTGGAATTTGATGAGGTGATCCACTGCATTAGATGCTGATATCTTCCCTGGCTTCTTGCGTCCCTGTGCGGATAGCGGTAGCAGATGTAGCAGCAGTATGATGGCAGACGTATCACTGTCCCAGCCTTAAGTCAAACAAGCATCATGTTAACATTCAGCCATACTTTTCCACGGTCCTCAATATATTTAGCAACATGCTTCTCCACATTCAAAGACTTACCATTTTCAACTTCAGTGGATGTCTCAGCATTGTGCATCAAATCAAGAAGGTCTGTGGAGGGGACCAGTCCATGGCTTTACTTAATGACTCTTGCCCTGAAAGTGGTAGGCCATCTCTCCAGGAATTTATTGGCAGTCTGCTCGCCAAACATCAGTCTGAAATCCTGCTCTACCTGTAATTTGAAAAGGGAAAAAAGGAAAGGAGGACAACTGCAGTCAGTACCTTGTGCAACATTTTACAATAGGCCTCACTCTTCAATCAAGTCAAGTCAAGTCGTCTTTATTATCGATTTCTTTACATTAGTGGTCATACAAAGAATTTGAAATAACATTTCTTACTTTCCCATGCAGACATAGACGTAGACTTTAGGTGTGGACATAGACAATTTGACATAGACAATACGCATACATTACACCTAGAGTACCTATAAAATACCATTACAGACATATAATGAATGTAGAACTAGATGTCTTACCAGTCCTGGTGTGTCCAGGAACCGTGGAAAAACTGAGAAGACCTCTGCAGATTTGTCATGGTCATTGACCATTGCTTGACGGTAACTGAAGGTGGTTTTCATTTTTTCACGGATGGTTTCCTCATCAGCAGAATGTCTCAACACAGCGATAGCGGATTCCACTTCCTCATCAGTCAGGACTTCGGCAGTAAAGGGTGTAGTACGTCCATGGCCTGGCCCACCAACTTTAAAACAAAACAATTTTGTTGTTAATGTTTAGAACTGCACAGTTGTATATCTTCCTTTAAACACACTTCACAGGTTGACCATTCACCCACATTATAAATGTTACCTTTAGGAGATTTAACTGCTGGAACTCTTTCCTCAGAAGCCTTTCGTTGAATGGTCTTCAACCGCCATGCAATGTATCCTGAACCACTTTCCGGATCGTAGTAGTGTTCCTATGTATAATATACAGTATGCACAGTATAATGTACACTCATACGGTAACACTTTATTTTAGTGTTACATCTATTAGCACTAGCACATACAATGTTAATGCCTGTATATGTAACTTGTAAGGCAAGTACTAAGCAAAATCAAACATTTGTTAGGCATGTGTTTGCAAATGTCTTGTTCATGCACAATTAGGGATTTCTTACCAATATAACCTTAGTAAGGACCTAACAAATGTTTGATTTTGCTTAGTACATGCCTTCAAAGTTACTTATACCGGCATTAACATTGTATGTATTCGTGGTTATAGATGTAACACTAAAATAAAGCGTTACCATTCATACAAGCAACAGTTTGAAGGGGTGATATATTGTAAAACCTTTACTTACATAGCCATTCTGTGAGTATGGGTCTTCAAGATATGGAAACAGAGCGATAATCCCCTGTGCATACATCACTTTCACACTCCGCGGCGGCGAGGTCCTGGTGTATTCAATAAACAACATTATTAGAGGACACTGAACACCATAATCGAAAGAATAATTGCAATGATGTTTAACTGTCTCATGATAACACATTTGACCTAAACTTACCCATGTGTTTCCGTCATTTCTGCAGCAAGTATGTTGATGAGCCGTCTTCTGGTTGAATCTGTGATTGATTTTGTTTTTGCATACTCCTCGATGATACGGTCACCTCCAGGCTTTGTAGTCAGGATTTTTTCAATCAGCTAAAAGATAACATATGAAGCAATGTATTTTGAAAAACTGTTGGTAATTCTGAAACAAACAAGATACATACACGATGTGCAAATTAAACCCCGTATATCCACCCACACCCACAAACTCACAGTTTTTGCTTCATAGTTGATGCGGCAAGGCCTTTTAGGTTGACTGCCTTGGGCTGCAACGGGTTCCTCAGCTGGCTCAAGGGGTTCCTCAGCTGGCTCAAGGGGTTCCTCAGCTGGCTCAAGCAGGGAGAAGTTGAGGATCACTGTGTCGTCAGATGCAGTAGACCCTGGAGATGATGTGAACTGAGGGTTACCTGAGCATTGGAAAATATTAACACAATTACATTACATTACATTACATTACATAGCTGATGCCTTTGAACAGAGCGACCTACAAGGAGGAAATTCAAGCAAGTACAGAGTAAGGGGTTGGCACAGAGTACAGCAGTATACAAGTAATTAGTAGCAAAATTTAGATAATAAACAAAGATATCTAGGTGCAGTGTACAGTTGCAACAGCATTGTCCAACACATGGTCAAATAAAATGTAGCAAAAAAAAAAATAAGATACATAAAAAAGTGTTAAACAATGGCTTCTAAGCAGTGGCTTACATAGTTCAACACTTCCACCTAAATGATGTATGTGTAAATCATATGCAAGTAGGCAACACTTACCAGGTGCTTCATTGGCCAATGAAACTAGGAAAGGTCCATGGAACTCTTTTACGAGCTCCTCAAAAACTTCGGCGTCTACCTCTGTGTTAGACTGGTCATAAACTTTGAGGTCCAACCATCTGTCTTCAGGGGGTGTTGAACTTCAAACTCACTGGAGTACAAAATAAATAGTGCACAAAATGATCTGATGAGAAATAATTGCAGTATGTCACCACTTTAAGTTACATTAAGCTACATTAAGATAGGCCTACTTTCAATTCAAATTAGGCGACTAACCTTCTCTCAAGAAATCATCAAACGTCAGTTCAAGCATCTTTATGTACTTCTGCACTCCACCAAATGAGACACGCAACAGCATTTTCTGTTAAATTTGAGAAAGTTGAGAAACTGTCAATACCCGTCAACATATTCACACATTAACACACTCACACAGTTGGATCAGGAACACTAACGAGCTGGTTTGTAGGACACCTGTATGGGAGGCACTGATCAGAACATGAAACACAGTCATCCTTTTCCATGTCCTTATGAACTTCTTAAAGCCAACTGAGTTGCCTCAACACTACACATCCACATAACATCTGTTAAATAGATGATTGCATATAATTCTTCAGCAAAACATGGGAAAACAGGTAAATTGCTCCTAATTGCAGTATCCAATCACATGGCCTCTCTCTCTCCCTCTCTCTCGCTCGCTCACACACACACACACACACACACACACCTTCCCCATCACACTCTCTCCTCGGTTCACCCATTTGCGCTGGCCTTCAGCTGCACCAGTGTTCTAAACAAAACAGTTGTCAGGTCACACACACACACACACACACACACACGCGCGCGCGCGCGCACGCACACGCACACGCGCACACACACACACACACACACACGACAGAGCGAGCCTGCCAGCGCGCGTGCACACACGACACCCTTTCCACACTCATATCCCCTTCCTCGTCCATTAATTGGATTGCATTTACCAAACTTGCAAAAACAAAGGCTAGTCAGCAGATGACTCTCAACTACTACAACTTTCAAAGCAACTGAAACGCGTCGACAACAATACACCCTTTCCTATTCCACTCACACTTCTTCCTCTGTTGAGCTGCACTGACGAAAGCTGCACCGGCTAAGCGAAACGCTAGAACTCGGTGGTTCTCAACAACAGCATGAGTCAAAAACACCACAGTTGACACCAAACCCATATTTGACGCATGTGTATGATTACCGGCATCGAAGACTTGGCAAGCCATGCAGGGACTAGTTCTAGATGTAGCTATGTTACGTGACGAATCAATAATCACTTTTATACTACACGTGTGTCCACGCATGCCCAAACAGAACATTCCTGGTATCAAGCATCAACTACGAGCGGGCAGTTTAGCGTACTAATCTATGAGGTGGATGAGTAGATGAATCTCTCAAATCTACAATTTACCATAAAACACTTAACTATAAACGGTTTCCAACACTAACATATTCTTAATGTTAACATCGAGCATTTCTGGTTTCAGAGCCACAAATTAAGCACGAGCACATCACCTTGCAAAACATTGGGCACGTTCTCAAGTGAACTTTTGAACCGTTGCAATGCTAATGCCATTGGGTGAAAACCCATACAATCTGGGAAACCACATTGTCAAGCTAGCTAGCTTAGCACTACATTTTGGTACGGGTAACCCAAACTCAGCAAACAAGAGAAAACTTCAATACTCACCACACAACACGGCGTCAGCATGCAAGCAAATGCAGTCGGATTTTGTTTTCATTTAAAACAACTATTCATTGGTCTACTTCTAAAAGCTATGTAGCCTAATATTGCAGTCGAATGCATCAGTGAAAAATACTAATTGGCTAGCCTACATATATGCATGCCTAATTTAACCTAATACACATACAGTAGTCTATCATCAGCATCAGTGTATTGAAAAATGTTGGTCATAAACAGCAAAAACTCGATAAATATTCAAATCCACTTACCACGCAGGGAGAGAAACTACTTCCAACATGCCATGCCAGCTCCAGCTCCGGTTCTAGAATTTTCGCGGGGAATCATCACCCTGCAGAGTTATTTTGTCTGAGGAGTTACTCTGCCTTTTGTTATAACCTCTCTATCAAGAGAAAAATAGATTTACACTGAAATGTTGACACTCACTTTTTTACTCTCACTTTTGACACTACCATTTGGAGGAGTTTACTCTGCCTATTGTTATAACTACTCTATTCAGAGGAAAATGTGTTTACACTGCAATATTGACACTCCATTTTTTACTGTGAGGTAACACAGGTGGCTGTCTCTGAGTTAGGTCTGTGTAATAGACTAGAGTGCTACTGAGTGATGGACCTTGGACATAGACGCTCAAGTGACATGTACTCTACCATGGCTTTATAGAATTTGCCATCCGTCCATTTAGCCAAAACAGGATCTCCCGATTTCAGATTGCTCAGCTGCACAGGAGCTTCAAACACTACCTCAGAGAAGTGACCTAAGCCAACAATGTACTTTTTAACAGTGCAATATTAATAGAAAGCAACGTGTAATATTAATAGAAAGCAAAGTGTTACCAGTGATACTTTTAAATGTACTTAAAAAAGTATCACACTACCATATTACATGTTGGTGGTGGGCGGGAACCAGCATTGTACTTAACCCTGTTAGGCAGAAACGTCTGTCTGCCATGCTAACCCAGTATTAAAACTGCAAAAACTTCATCCGGGAGTGCGGCTTTTTTTGTTGTTGCTTAACATGAACTTTGCTGTTTGCTCGCACCCAAAGACTTTGTAAGAAACATTTAGGAGTTTGTGGCCAGGCTACTGCATAGTAGGAGCACCTGCTCTGGCCCTACATTTGTTAACAAACGCCTTTTTCAATTTTGACTCCTCCACTGGTTCCCAACCAGGCAGCGTGGCACATCTCGGGACATAAGCTGGAAGACAAGAACATTATTTGTACCGTAATTAGTATTTGGTAGAAACACACCACCATTGTTCATTTCACGTTTAAAGGACAGCCACACCATTAATTCATACATTTGATAGGCATATGCCCGCTACCCTGGTTTCAAAAAGAGAGCACATTGTTAAAAATACACAATTCACAATCATATACAAGTGATTTCCCCATTTACTCTTTATTTACTCATATTATCAGTAGTCAATTTCCAGAATTCATACTGTCCATTCACAAATACCTTTTTAACAAATACTTACCACGATTATTAAATTCTAATAATCTTCTCCATGGTCTGCCATTTTTAATTTCAAGAAACAGGATTTTTTAGCTTCAAAGCTTACCGCCCTTTGGTCATACAAGTAAATATTGGCTTATTATTTATTAATATTCTTGAAAAGATCAAGGCTGGCCATAGCCAGCCATTTCAATAAGCAGCTTAGTTGCAATACCCTCTCTGCCCACAATCTTGGGCGGGGGAGACATGCAATTTCTTATCCTTAATGAATGCTAAAGGAAACTTACTTGTGTTATTAAAATTCTAATTGCACAGGGATGTCATGAATGGCTTCCCAAGTCAGTGTAAATTAAATTAAACTTACTTCGTATTGCGTCCACCTTGGTCCGGTCAAGGACTTTCTTCCCCTGAGAGCCTCCAGGACGGCCAAATGGGACAGCATTACGACAGTCAGCGACTGAGAAGAAATGGTCAAAGAGGCCATGGAAGAGGTGCATGCAGTTCGGCTTGGCCACGTGAGTGATGGCAGCCAGCTGGTAGGATGAAATCTGGACCCCACATCCTGGGAAGAGCTCCTGCTGTCCCACGGTGGTGGGTGCGCCGTCCACATTCTTAGCCAGCAGCTCACAGAGGGCCTGGAGCTGTTTAAGTTGGTCTGGATCTGACACATTGGAGACAAAATAGAAAAGACGTAGCTGCTCTTTAAAATGGATGTAACACATTAAAACAGGATATCCCGTAGGTTTTCATCAACAAACAAATATCATAAAAATAGCAACACAATGAGAAAATACTTACCTCTTCTTGAGACAACATCGTGAATCTTTTTTCTCTCGCGGAGCAGTTCCTCCACCTCCTCCTTACAGTCAGAACAAGGTGACCAGCAACTTCCCGGTGTAAGGCCTTCGCTTCCGGGCGAGTGGCGTGATGGACCCTGGACGCCTCCGGTTGTTGAAGTGCTGCTGAGTGATGGACCCTGGACGTGGACGTCTCCGGTTGTTGGAGTGCTGCTGAGTGATGGACCCTGGACGCCTCCGGTTGTTGGAGTGCTGCTGAGTGATTGACCCTGGACGCCTCCGGTTGTTGGAGTGCTGCTGAGTGATGGACCCTGGACGTGGACGCCTCCGTTGGACGGAGTGCTACTGAGTGATGGACCCTGGACGCCTCCGGTTGTTGGAGTGCTGCTGAGTGATTGACCCTGGACGCCTCCGGTTGTTGGAGTGCTGCTGAGTGATGGACCCTGGACGCCTCCGGTTGTTGGAGTGCTGCTGAGTGATGGACCCTGGACGTGGACGCCTCCGTTGGATGGAGGGCTATTGAGAGTATGGCCATATGGGTAGCCCTCGTATGTAGCAGAGGTGTTGTATGGTGAAACAAAACCATACATTGAATTATAATTATTAAAAAATGAAAACTGACCAGGCTGTCTCTGAGTTAGCTCTGCATAGACTGGTTGGGCTTCATCATCGCCTCTGCGGTGGGGTGCCAAGTGCTCACATGACATGTACTCTACAACTGCTTTATAGAATTTGCCATCAGTCCACTTAGCCAAGACCTTATCACCTAACTTCAGATTGCTGAGCTGCACAGGTGCTTCATCACATGACAAAATATTGCGGACGTTGTCGATTTTTCCAGTGTACCCGGAGGACGAATGCAAAACTCCCTGAAAGAGACAGACACAGAGAGAGAATATTGATGATTAACCATGGAGAAGATCCCCCTTTTCATGTATGCTGAGTACAATTTTCCCAGTCACAATAAATACCTAGAATTTGATGAATAAAAATAACTACGAATGTTTCAGAGCAGCTACACCAGCGACGTTGATAGAGGCTGCAAGCTTGCCTAGGTAGCATCCACCATTAGCTTCACCCAGATAGCATTCGCCATTTTAGAAACGCCACATGGAGTACGGCTTTCGAAAAATAATCGTCTGTTCACCCAAATCCGAAAAGCATGGTTTCAAATTGTGTCGTGTAGTTTCATTTAGTTGAAACTTTCATTTAGTAAAATCGCCAAAACTATTACATTTTCGTAACCCGCCCCCATACTCCATGTAGCATACGTAAAATGGCGGACCCCCCCCAACGCAGCAAATGGCATGTGAATTCATAACCACCATGCATAATGTATAACCTAATGGTTATAAAACAACCCGGGTCATTGTATTGGGTTCACCGTATGGCCACCACAAGTGCACTGTCGAAGCAAAAGCAATTCGGGGGAAGAAACGGAACTTTTTCCCGTAAGGGAACTGAACTGCCTGAGAGAACCTGTTTAGCTAAGAATTAGCATGGCCGCCTCCACATTGGTCACATTTGTATTTGCGGTTTAAATTAAGCCAGGACTGACTGTTGACATATACCCAAACATTTCATCTATTAGCCAAAGTGTAGTCAAAGGAATATGGTTCGCCTGGAAGGACATTTCATTACTTGGTGAACAGACGCCGCCCGTTGCTTTAACACACGCCATTGCCGTTAGTCACCTTCCAACTGCCATTCATATCTTAGCCACCACCACCGTTAATTTCTAAACCAAAATACGTTTACATTTGTCACGTAATGTAACTGACTAACTGAAATATGGCAGGGTTCTTACCTCTCGTCGCGTAAGCGTGACAAGTGAAAAACTTCCTGAAAAGTGTTGTTCTTTTGATGGCTCTTCTTCTCAGGAAGAATGAAGGAATCTTCCAGTCCTTCTTCTTCTTCAAGCCCTCAGAATCCCGCGTTAGTAGCTTTTCCGGAAGTACGTCACTCATATTAAGTAAAGTAAAAATGTACACGCAAGTAAAAATGTACACGCAAGCAGTGCACCGATTTCCTAAATAACTATGTAATTTACCCTTTTTAGAATCAATTTACATTTTAGTTAAGTGCATATATTTTAAATTTATTTCAAATTTGAGTAGTGTTTCCATGCAGTCCGCCGCGCATGCTCATTGGAGGCGAGGTGACTTTTATTCAAAGTACATAGCCTACATTTTCATTTTCCAAAAGATGAGGTTTGTGCACATCACATGTTAAGTTAAAGTTGTTGTTGGCTAAAAACTCAAAGTGATTCTAGGCTGTATGCTAAAATATGTATCATATTGAGACATATTTGAGAGCTTGTGCTATTCTCATTTTTATATTTGCTGATGTTTTTTTCAGTTAAACTAATTTGAGACGTCAAATAGCGTTAAGAGACATAACTGAGAGATCTTGCTAGTGAGGATATATGATTGAGACATATTTGAGAGCAGCAAACATGTCTCATTTTTGTCTTAGCTGAGATCTGGAAAAGAGACCAATATGAGAAAGTGTTCAGAACTGGTAGAATGCTCATGCAATGCTCACGCAATGCTCATTATGAGACTTATTTCTCAGGAGAGACATTTGAGAATAATGAGAAAAGCACTTTGGTCTTAATAAATGCTCATTTATGTCTAGGAGACATATATGTGACATAAACGAGATCTCTTTTTCAATTTTGCTTTGCTATGGGCAGTGTCATGTTGGACGTCTTTGATCCTTATATTTCTTATAATTCCTCTGGTTAGCTGTGGTCTGTTTAGTTCTCATGTGAGGGGCTTTCCACCCAACGGAGGTTTTCCGACACCACACAGCAGACGGAGGGCTATAGATTTCCCTGAATGCATTAGATTAGAACTACGAATGCCTTTAAAAATTGGCGCCGAGCCGAGGCATCCACAACGGCACACAAGTTTTAAGTACAATTCGCCGCAATTGACGGCTTAAAAGTGGTAGTAGCCTAATTAATTATTCCATTGTACTAAAAGTTTAACATTACTCTATTGTGTAATGGGCCTTTTCGTCATGAAACGCACGTGAAAAAAAATCGCTGTGCGAGTAGGTTAATTACAAGCA
>NC_085868.1:16876314-16910384 GCF_034702125.1 Engraulis encrasicolus | reverse complement strand
CAACACCCCACCCCTCCCCCCACACCGCTCACAAACACACACACGCACGCACACACGCACGCACACACACACACACACACACACACACACACACACACACCAAGCCTCCCAAGCCTCAGACCTCAGATCATCATCTTCTTAGAGGCTTAATGTGTGTGTGTGTGTGCGTGTATGTGTGTGTGTGTGTGCGTGCGTGCGTGCGTGCGTGCGTGCGTGCGTGCGTGCGTGCGTGCGTGCGTGCGTGCGTGCGTGCGTGCGTGCGTGCGTGCGTGCGTGTGTGTGTGTGTGTGCGCATGTGCGTGTGAGAGTGTGTGTACAGTAAGCCCTAAATATATGGGTCTTTCTACGTTTCTACGTTCTACGCGCTTTTAGGTCTGTGGACTTTATTTGCCAATTCCACTAACTATTCACTGTTTTGGACATTAGCACACATTTATTTTTCATATAATACAGAAAGTGAAGACATAACATTATTTTCCTCTGCAGGAATGAATATGGGTTTTGGACGTTTTCATGCCGTCCTCATTTTTCAAATGTCAGATTCAGTCTTCACGGTAGTTATCACAACATGACAAAACTGTTGAAAAGTCTATTGTGCTTTCCATTATGCATTCAATTGGCCATTTTGTGTGTGTCCCGTGTCAACATGTTAACCGTGTCACACACTGAAACTCCTACCATAAATCAATAAGGGTTTAGTCCTGAGTGCCAACGGCATAAAATATCATTACCTATTTGGGTGGTGATGTGAAGACTGTTTAGTAAGTTTTTTAGTTCACTTCTTCCATAATTTAATCCATTATTTTCTATGGTCAGAGCGGGAAAATTGCCTCTTAACTGTGTTATCGACAAAATCCTAAGAACCTGAATTACAAATCAAAAGTAGAAAAACACAGATATAGTGTACAAAGACATGAATTGATTATGGTGTTTTGGCGGAATTTCTTAGGTCTTCAGTTAGCAAAACACCCTGAAAATGGCTGAAATGTCAAGCTGTCTCACCGTCAATTGTGTTACGCATCAACTATGGCAGTTGAGGAGGAGTATGTTTTGCCAATTTATCTCCATATTGATTGACAAACAAACAAGATGATTTGTATTTTAGGGAGATAGGTTTGTCCGCTCTGCTTTTTTCTCCTAAAAAGGTGCCGACTTGTTCCCCTGCACTGTTGACTGTAACACAGTTGAGTAACACGGTTGACTGTTTTGAAAGTGTTTTTGTGCTATTGATCTCTTATCTGTTGGAAAAATCCTACAAACTGACACTAGGGATTATCTCTGGAGAGGGAAGTCTTGTGTAAGAAGGGTGGCTAAATTCAAATCAGAAGGGATTTATAATGAAAAATGTGTCAGTCTGTATCACAGTGGTTAATAAAATCCTACTTATGACAATCACATCACAACAATCACATTTTCTATATCAGTTGCACAGATTAATGACATTATTATTGTTAAGCGATATAAGCACTTTCAAACGTATGTTGTTCCAACTGTGTAGTATTTTATATATATGTTTGAAATGACATAGTATTTGTCCATAACACTGTTGACGAAATAATCAAGCAAATGTTTGCTTTCATAAGAATGTTTAACAAATGGTTTAAGATTAATCTTGGCAATTTACTTGTTTGGAAACTTAAATGTATATACTATGGAAACATCTACAAAGCGGATTCCAAAAAAGTTGGGACACTTGGTATTTTGTGAATAAAATCAAAATGCTGGCATTTTCAAAACATTCAATACATTGATAAGATGCACAATGGCACAAGGTCAACATAGGAACAGTTAAAATGAGGCAAAAGCATTGTTTTGACGTAAATATGTGGTCATTTAAAATTCGACCCATGCAACAAATCTCATAAAAGTTGGGACAGGGCCAAATTTTTTTGTAATAGTTGGATAATTCTAAAAGTAACACAGGAGGAGTATTTTGAAAGGAACTATATTGACTGCCAACATGAATGCACAAATAAAATACCATCACAGAGAGGCTGTGGCACTCAGTAGCGAAGGTTTTGAGGGACTAATTACTGATCTATTACACAGAAAGATTGAATTATCAAAATTGCAGGCATATAAGGCTTATTTTCTGTAAAAAAAAACAGGCCTGGCTCTATGGAGAATCCCATTCTTTCGAAAAGTGCATTTTTCAAGAGATCAGCGCATGTCCCACACGGAGGTCCATTTGTGCCTGAACCCTTTCACCTATAAACTTCATTCAAAGACTGTTATAGAGAGATCACAAGCATGACTCCGATCTGTGAAAAGGACACGTGCCAACTCCTTTTAGTTTTTTTTACAACGATGTTGTAAAGACAAAAAACTAATTCTCATCCTCTCCCCTGTCTAGAGCTCAATACTAACTGTCTTTCAGTCAATCACAACAGGTGCAGCCAATGAAGTGTTCCATTTCAACTGTCACTGTCTCAAGATTCTATTCTTAACGAGCAGGTGCGAGCATTCATTCTAGAAGTCTATTGTTCAGCTCTGCAATGCAATGTAATATAGTCTTGCTGGACTATGCATGACAATTAGCTGCTTGGCTTAGTGGTAATGCATGCCGCTGCATTAGAGATATGGAGGTTGAGGGTTCGAATCCCACCTGAAGCCATATTGATTTTCTAAATTATATCATATGCAGCGTTCCTTGTCTGACTTAAAATGCGAAGTATATCATTTAGTATGCATGGCAAATGTGCTGAATTACAGATATTGAGGTGGGGGTTTCGAAACCCAGTCAAAGCCATGTTGATTGTTCAAAATTATATCACTATGCAGATTGTTCCGTTGGCCAACTTAAAATGCCATGTATGTCATTTGGTATGCATGGCAGAATGTGCTGGATTACAGATATGGAGGTTGGGGGTTCGCGAATCCCAGTCAAAGCCATGTTGATTTTCAAAATTATTTATTCATATGCAGTTGTTCCTTGGCCCAACTTAAAAATGCCCATGTATGTCATTTAGTATGAATGGCTGCAAAATGTGCTGAATTAGGGATTATAGGGGGGCTTGGTATGGGGGTTGGAGGTTCGAACCCCAGTCGAAGCCATGTTGATTTTCAAAATGATATCATATGCAGTGTTCCTTAGCCAACTTCAAATATCATGTATTGTATGTCATTTAATATCAATGGCAAAGGGGTTGGATTACAGATATGGAGGTTGTGAGTTCTAATCCGGCTCGAAGCCATGTTGATTTTCAAAATTTTATCATATGCAGTGTTCCTTAGCCAACTTAAAATACCATGTATGTCATTTAGTATATCCCCAAAACGCAGAGCTACAACACTTTCAAGATGGCTGAATCCAAGATGGCTGAATTGTTTGGCCCATAACTTCTGACTGGGTGGATGGAGTTTTTCCGAGATTTCTTTTAGCTTTGTTTTCTCAATAGTACTTTGTTTCATCTCTGCCCCAAAAGGCAAGCCCGCTTCCAGCATTTTCTGTGAGAATGCATTTCTAGTGTTAACACTATGTTCTATATATTTAATGATGGACTTTCATTCACTGATGTTTGTTTGCCTCACCCCTCAGTGTGTGCCGTCGAGGGTCGGCAACATTTGCTTACTGCTGTTTTGTCCCTGCTCAATTAGTTTTGCTTTTCTGTTATGTTTGTTTTTGTTTATTTCCGCCCGGCCGCCTTCCCCCCTTTCCTGGTCTGACTAGTATTGCTGCTGTTAGTAGGCCCACCTAGGCAATAGATTTACCCCGTTAAAGCTCTATTCTCCCACCGCTTTCAGTGCAGGCCCCTTGTCTCCTTAGTCACTTACTGTAGCTTTAGGGGTGACGTGCACAGTTTGAGATCACCTTTGCGGTTGTAGCAAAGTGGGATTTGACGTTCCTTTTTCATTTGCGGTGCGTGCGTCACCACGTCACGCCGACCTATCAGCTGATCTCACAGCTGATTTCACTCCAGCTGAGACGCCGGCTTTTCGCAAGCTAGGAGGAATAGCTGTCGGTCAACGTGCTTTCCTTTGTCCATCCAGACGCGCATTCTGGTCTACTCTGTGCACTCCGATCTGTTGCCAACTTCAACTTGGCGTGACACGCTCTCCGCCTCGTACAAGTGTATCTACCGGTGCCATCAGCTGTTTGTTGGCTACCCTGTTCATCTACCAAAGCTCCGAGAGCTCTCTCCTTCTGGTTCAGGTAGGCCATCCAAATTATGCTACACGTTCGCTAAAGTTTTGATTTGTTTGACTCGGGTCTAACCGATGATCTATTTTGTTGTAGCGTGGGTTTGAGTTTCCTCTGACTCGTCGGCCTTTATTGTCTTCCTCCTCTCCTCTTCTGCTGTTGTGGAACGTGAGTATACCGCTTCAACTTTTCATCACATTGTAAAATTGGTACAATAGCAAGTGGCAGGCCCTTGATTACCCCTTTATTTACCCTTTCTCTTCTGTTAACAGGTGCAGGTAATCCCGGAGGGAGGTGGTGGGTCCGGTCACGTGGTGTGCAGTGAATTGCAGTGCAGTGTTACCTGTGTGTGAGTGCAATAATTCACCTTCACTTAGTGTGTGCATGGGCACGCGTGTTTGTGTGTACTTATCCAAGGCCTATACAGGGGGCTTAGTATAATTCCCCCCTCTTGGGTGCACCTGCCCTGCATTTGAGAACCCTCCTTTTTGTACCAATTTGTCTGAGTACGTATATGAGTGTGAGTGTGTGTGTGCATTGTGGTGGGAAATATTTTAAATGTCCAGATTTTTATATTTATATGTGAAATTGTTAACAAAGAGATTATTTTGTTACTGAATCCACGTTTCCTCGTTAATGCAGCAGAACTTGTGTGGGGGTCAAATCTAAGGTTTTCATACAGTCCCTGGGCTGTAGTTCCCATTCTTATCCCAGGGTGGCGTAGTCTATTAGAATAACATGTGACAACCAAGGGTGTGATTTGCACACGGTGCCTTTGAGAACCCATATCTTTTGAAGAGAATGGATTCTATGGGATCTAAAACTATGAAATGTACCTGACAAATGTGGCAACAAATCTCTATAGAAATGGTTTCCTTGCAATATACCATTTTTCCTGAAAGTATATTCAAGTTTATAAAAAAAAAAAAGCAACAACCAACCCCAGTCTCCCCATAGCCTATAGGGCCAGGCCAAAAGTTTGGACACACCTTCTCATCCCATGCATTATCTTTATTTCCGTGGCTATTTACTATAGGCTCTACATTATTTTCACAGAGGGCACCAAAACTGCATGAAAACGTGTTTTATCTGCTTGACAAAAAGAAAATAATTTTTAACAGTTGTCCAACAGCAATGTCAGTGGTGGGGGGAGAGAGAGAGAGAGAGAGAGAGAGAGAGAGAGAGAGAGAGAGAGAGAGAGAGAGAGAGAGAGAGAGAGAGAGAGAGAGAGATGCTAAAACGGTGTTCATTTCAAGTGCGAACACACAAACCGAAATTTGAGGCCCAATTTTTTTTTTAAAAATGGTCATATGAACATTACATATTAAAAAAAAAAAAAACAATTGCAAGGGTTCTGTGTCTTGCAAATGTTGAATTTCCATTTAAACGTGTGGGATATTTATTTCCATTTTAAAAGTTGCAGTCTGTGGTTAATGGGCTAGCTGAGAGATTCAGACTTCAGTCCAGTTGTATCGGAGAGTGAAAAATCACAAAAAAGAGAGAGAACCATGCAACTTTGTGATGGGTGCATTATTTTTTTTAATTGTTGTACAGATCAGATGATTTGTATACAAAGTGAAAGTCAACTTAATATCATGGCACAGAATACAGTTGGTGAAACAAACGTAATAAAAATAAGTAAGATAAGATACAAAACACATGGTGTGAAACAAATGTAATAAAAATAAGTTAAATAAGATTCAAACACATGTTATGTAAACCCAAAATGCACCCAAAAGCTCTCACGTGTCTCACATGCGCGCACACGTGCGTCTCTCACAAACCTGCGTCGAGCATATACGCGTTTCATACACGCGTCTCTCAAACCCACGTCGAGCACATGCGCGTGTCATACACGCGTTGCGCACACACGCGTCTCATGTGTCGCGCACACACACGTGTCTCACACGCGGCGCAGACACATGGCCCTTACATGCGCCGTGCACAAACGCGCCTCACACGCGTCGCGCACACAACCGTCTCTCAAACACGCGTCAAGCACAAGCGCGTCTCACACGCGTCGAGCACATACGTGTCTCACTCGTTGCGCACACAAGCGTCGCGCACACACGCCCCTTACACGTGTCGTGCACACACCCGTCGCGCACACAACCGTCTCTAAAACACGCGTCAAGTACAAGCGCGTCTCACACGCGTCGAGCACATACGGGTCTCTCTCATCGCGCACACAAGTGTCGCGCACACACGCCCCATACACGTGACGTGCACACACCAGTCGCGCACAAATAAGTCTCACATGCACGGACGCACGCATGCAAGGACGCACACATGCACGCACGCACACGCGCCCCTGGTGGCAGCAAGGGTGAGGAAAAACTCCCTGTTATTGGGGGAAAAAATCTCTGGAAAAAAACCCCAGGAAGAAACCTCAGGCAGAGACCAACGGCCAGTAGAGACCAACGGCCACCTAGGGGAGCCCCCTGCCAGGGCTGGTTACAAACAGATTATAGCTGAAAATATATACAATATGGTTGATTAAAAAGAAGACAAATAAAGGCATAAGGTATATGGACAAAATGAAAACAATTAAATATTAAAATGACAATGAAATTTTGTAGATCAGGACACGGCGTGTGTGGTCTCTTGAAGGAGCTGATGGAGGTAGTGTCTCTGATGTGAAGAGGGAGGGCGTTCCATCTCTTGGTAGATGGGTAGGAATCCTTAACAGCTTAGCATCAGTGGATCGGAGAGCTCGGACACTGAGAATAAAAAGAAAACATGTGAGAGAAGTAACAGGGAGCATGCCTTATCAGCAATTAAGTTAAGTCAATAATATAGGAGACAAAACACACACACGCTATAGACACAGCCACACACTCACGATACAAACCACTCACTATTATTGATTTCTGTCAAAACAAGTCAAGTCAAGCCGTGCGTTCGATTTTGCGCATTGTACTTTAGCCGTTCGATTTCGCGCATTGTACTTTAGGACGGACAAGCACTGCAGTGAATACCCACCTCCGCACTCCAGTAAGGCATTGAATGCCCGCCTGCGCAGCAAGGCATTCCAATGACCCTATTGCCCACCCACTGCAAGGTAGCCGAAGGAACCACAGACCGCAACGTGGGAACCCCAGCCAGTCCATCAGGACAGGCCTCCGGACCGGAGACAATGAGAGCATGCCTACAGCACCCGTAAAACAGTCAATCCCTGCACTCTTCTCTACTCTACAATACAGAGTTTGGTAATCCGGGTTATGCGAACAATGCAGACATCAGGCCAGTCATCAAGACCTACCTGAAAGCAGTGCAATTGCAACCGTGTGCAATTCCATCAGTGGTTAACAAAGCCAGTAAAAAAAGACACCGATTTACAAGCAAGAGACTATGTCCTCAGAATGCAGAAGAAAAAACATTCACTGCAGTACTCCTACTCAAAGTCAGCTGAACGCACAACACTAAATTGCAGTCCATGGCAACGCACAGTCCAAGTCCAGGACTCTCCCACCCACAGTAGCAGCAGTCTAAGATCTACCAGACAAAAGGCACTTCAGCAGTCCAAGACAGTTGTTGGACATGGAGAGTGGCTAGAATGTTGCTAAATGTCAGGAGGGCAGATGAAGCAAAGTTCGGGCCGAATTGACAAGAATTTGCTAGTTTTTTTACAGAACATCTTTGAGAGTTTCCAAAGACAGATGTCAGCACTGCTATTTTTATGGACCTTTCTCCACTTTCTATGAAATACTTTGAAATTGAATTAATTTTCCCAATTTTCTTATTTGACGTACAATGTAAAGTGGATGCACAGTGTCCTCAAGCATTTTGGGGCATTAAAGTGCAATTTATTTGAAGACTTTTTACATTTACTTTATTGGAAAACTGGTTAGGGACTGGAGAAAAGCGGAGGAAAATTTGAATGTTATGAAAAAAAAAGCTAACCAGGTGGCCCGCGTCTAGAGGAAGAGCTGCAGGCCTAGACTACAACTAAAATAAGTTCTCAAACAATGCGTGTGCTGCAGGTGGAGGCCTGTCAAGTCAACTGTCTAATTGTCTGCCAAAGAAATGAATAGGACTTTCCGGGGGTACCGGACGTCGTGGATTTTGGCAACGCATTCGCCTCTCTATCGGAGCAGGAACATCTGTGTCAAAGAAAGTCCGCCAACTTCCAGATGAAAAATCGATATAATTTCCGCGATTTTCTGACAAACCAAATAACCGAGCACAACGTGACGCTATCATACACAACATGGATGAGGTGCCCTTAATCCTCATGGGCCGAAGTGTCTCAGAAAAGGGGGTGAAGAAAGACCTTGAACTGACACACACTCTTAACAGTGGTGTTGGCGTGCTGTGGAGATGGAACAAAGTTGTCTCGCTCCCTCTGCCCTCCAAATGCAAAACAATGCTGTGACAGAGCGTGTCATTTTAACAGCGGTTTTCTCCGTCTCCTCTGCACAATGTTTCAATGGTGCAAAGTGAAACGGACTCAAAACATAGTTGCAATGTTCATTTAAAATACAAGATGGTTTTCTGTGGGCATTTAGCAATGTGGGCATTTAGCAATGTTTGGGGTTCGTGTATGTTTGTATACCGTCTCAGTTTAAAAACAGAAATGTTTGCTTGGTACACATGCTTTAAAACATGAGAACAAAAGACGCAACACTGGTGAATGAATGTCGTCCTGACTACAGGGCAGCATGGCAGGGCAGATGCTTGTTTATAAAACCATGCCGTCTTCGAGCTGTAGCCTACCACGCGCCAGTTATTAGAACACAGATTCCATTAATATAATAACCTTACAAAAATGTGCAACGTTTAGTCCGGTGCAACATATATATGTTTTTTTTTTCATCTTCATAATGTATTTTTTGGCTGATGAGACTTAAACTCCGGAGCGACGTATAGTCCAAAAAATACACTTGTGCATGCAGTAATGTAAACCACTGCTTATGAATGTACTAATCATACTGATGACTAGTGCTTATCAGCTCACCTTCTGTCCACTGGGTCCTTGAGTGCCTTCCTTTGCTCTCCTTGGATGCCCTCTAGTAACACACACACACACACACACACACACACACCTTTATTCATGTCCGCAATACATATGTTCATGTGAAGAGTTCAGATGCAAACCCCTGAAGTGCCTTTTCAGAAAATAATCTTAATTCATTTTTATTTAATACAAAGCTTTCAAAATTGCATTTTTTATTTATTTATTTATGTAATATAACTATTTATATGTATTATCAAGTACAGGAAATGTACACCAAACCAACAACAGGGTTCTTTAAAATAGAAGTGCAGGTCTTCAGAAATGGAGTTAGGGGTTTTTGCATCTGAACTCTTCATATGTACATAAATGTTTCAGATACAATAATGCTAAGTTACAATCCAATGCAGTTCTCAAAATAAGAGCAATTTTAAGGGTACAAAACACCTTCTCCAAATAGGATGAGGATATTGAGCAATATTTGGCATGACAAATTCAAAGGAATGTGGCTTGACTGTAAATTAGAAAAATGTTTGGGATGACCAATAGGGGTCCGTGTACTTTTTCGTTCATTCATTATTCTATTTTGGAATGAAATATGAAATTCAAAAAAGGGTGCAACTTCTTGTTTTGATTAAAGCAATACAAGCAGAAATGGCTGTATTTTGTTTTCTGCATGTGTTACTTCATACCATAATAGCATTGTAAAAAAAATGTACAACATTTTTTATCCTTTTTCAATTTGTGATATTTCACTATTCATTTATTGAATTTCATTTGACTGACTCCTCCCTCTCCGTTTACCCGGAAGGAAAGTTTGCCGTCTGAGTCGCATCAGAAAAGGTCTAACTACCAAACGACACACAGAACAGTAGCTGGAGCCAGAGACACAACAGAAAAATAATAGAATGATGAAAAACATTTTTGCGATGTACAGGCTAGTAGGCCTATGCGCAGCACGCGTGATGGTTAGGCCTGTATTGGAGCATGCGTCCGCCTTATAAAATAGAGATGAAGTTCCCTTTATGTTATGGACTCAACTTTATAGCCTAAATAAAGGCTAAAGTCTCTGGAATCAATAACCTATTATACCCTTTCACATGTAGTAATATGCATTAGGGAGCAAACGGTCCAAAGCAGTGTTCTCACGCAAACTGTTGCGTATTCTGGCAAGTGTAATGAGCTGAAGCGCGCACTCTCCATACCAAGTTTTACGCATGTTGAATACACATTTCGCATTAGTGTATTTGGAACATTAGTGATATTGTTGGAAAGCAATATGTCCGGGTAGATACACCTAAAGGCTTGAGATGAACTGTGAAACTGATGCTGATCGTAAGAACTGTCAATGTTCTCGATGACAGTTGGTCTACCCCTTCCCATCGAAGATATCTGTCCCGGTCGCACAGCTGCACTTCTGTTGGATTAGGACGCTATAATAGGCTATATGGCCAAATACAATCAAGTGTTAAGACCAGGCCTAAGCACATGAAATGTTGTTTCGAAAGTTAAATTGGTTGATAAGTTTAAGTAAAAAAAATAGACAGTAAATCATTCTTCTACCCCCCTCTAGGACGCCCTACTCAATGGTGGTGACATGTGCGTATGCACATGCTTGTGGCGCTTGCTTGATATGGATAGCCTACGCAACCATCTCATGACACAAATTCCTCGCACAGTCATCACAGATCGACCACATCGTTGAAGTGTAGCAACGTTCTGTATATTGCATCAACAATGCCTGCAAAGTCCGTTTGCCTCCAAAGAAACCATGTAATGAAGGCTAAACCAGCCTTCCAGGATTTACTCTCAGGTCACCCGAATTCTGAATAAACAAAAGACGCAATTCAGAAGGACGTTTTTCTTTATTGCTTTTCTCTCTTTTCTAAGATTCAGCGTTTCATTTTCAGTACCTACAAAATAGCAAAATATGGCGCTTGGTTCTATTTCATAAGTGATGTTCAAGCGTAAATCATCATAAACGAGTCCTTATTCCTTTCTCGTGTGATATCCAAAATAGAATAGTGAATGAACGAAAATATACACGGACCAATAGGGCTGGGTATCGCAGTCATGTTCCTGTATCGATTCCATTTTGATTCTTAGGGCTTTGAATCGATTAATCACGATTCAATTCGATTCGATTAATTCCGAATCGATTCAATCCGTTCCCTTCTTGGTGCAAGGATTTCCCCCCAAAAGATGCTGTTGCCTATTTTTATATAAAAATGTCAAAGGGCTATGGCTTGACAGTGTTAACAGATTCCTAATTTGTAATAAGTAGGCCTAGGCCTAATTGACTAATACCTACCGGGTATTTTCCATAGACCCAAATAAAACGAAAACAAAAAAAAGAAAAAGAAAAAGAACAAAAAATAAAATAAATAAATAATAATAAAAATCAATTTTGTGCCCTGTGAGTCGATTATGTGAAATTTAAATGATATTGATCAATTATCGATTATTTTACCCAGCCCTAATGACCAAGATAATTATAGCGAAAATATTTGGGCCTATTTTTTCATCTGTATACTGTACTTGATTTACAAGGGCCTTTGGAGCAGATCAAGTAAATAATAAGTAAATCAAACAAGTAACAATAACAAAAACCCAAAATAACAAACCAAAGAAATACAAACAAAAAACACAGACAACTAAACCATTTTTTTAACCAAAACCCCTTATTTTCATATTATAAAATACATTGCAAAGAATCCCAGTAAAAACACCCCTGTCCAAAATGGTTTGGTCCGCCAAACCGCGGACACCCCACTATTTTACTCAGATTGGAACATTCACTTGTTTCTTAACGAGGAAGTGGAAGCGTGCAGGCAAAGAAAATGGAATCTTGTACAAGAACGACCACTAGCTGGTGTGGCCAGGGAACCATTCCATCAACGGCGGTAACCCCAAATCCGAGCTCAAGTCGGTAAACTAAGCTATTTTTAGACAGAGATCCGTTCCATCAGCCTTGCTAACCTGAAACTCAGCTGAGTTGCCACGGTAATTTATGCTCCAACGTTAACCTGGTAGCTCCCAGGTTTAACACTAGGATAAATTAATCAGTGTTGCACAAAACATGAACCTGTAGGAAACAGCTGTCACAACGGGCACGTTCCGCTTGATTCCCGCCATCATTTTACGAGATCAAAGCGAACCAGTCACTCTATTTTAATAGTCTATGATGTGATAATGCCAGTAAAAACTACAATAGTTACCATTGTCTTTCATTTCGCGGGTTTTATGACAATCTGCACATTTTTAAAAACATTTATAGTGTTGATTTACTAAGACAATATCGGACAATTCCTTTCATGGCACTGAAGACGTGAATGGCACAGTGGGCAGGTGCGCTGCGTAATAAGTGGTCGTCCCGGGTTCAAGTCTTGCATGGCGACATGTTAGAAATGAAAACTTTATAACATACGTTTGCCTATTCTCTCCTTTGATGTCGCTTTGTGGCTGGCTTCATTTGCTGTCAAGCAATAGGTCTACCAATAGGCCTACCTTAAATGTAGACCTTTAGGCTATTTTCAGCATAGGCAATAAAAAAAAACGTCTTCACAACCACCTTGCAGATGCCTACGCTTGGAGTTTGCATTGCAATGATTCAATTATCTCTGCCTAACGTTTTACCTAGTCTTGCCTGTTATCATAAAATAAATTCTTCTGAAAGATAAAATTAAAACAACTTAGATGATGCAAGCATTTTATTTTTGCGCATTGAAATGATGGCAGTCGAGGTTAGGACGAGACTCTCGCTTCGATAACTGAGTTATGATCTGTCATTACGCATGGTGGGGATTGAACGCTGGTCTCTCAATCAAAGTGCGGTTGCGTTACCGCTCGCCTACAGGTGGGCGCCTAACATCTCTGATAAAGACTTGATTTGACAAGCCATGCCCGAGTCTACAACATGATCGTATTTTCGACAATCGTCGATATGGACTTCCCATGTACAACGTGCACGAGCGCAACGCCAGCTTTGAGCGCGGCTGAAGTGAAACTAGCCAAGACGCAGCTGATCCTCAGTGGTGGAACGGCGTCTGCCTCAAGTTTAAGCTGCTGTTAGTTGAAACTCCGCTTTTGCGCGTAAGCGCCGCTGAATTCAGCGCCAATGATGGAATGGTCCCCAGGAGTGGCACTGCAGCTATGTTATTGCAGCCAAGTAAATAATGAATGGGTGCCAATGGGGCTGTACGCTTCTCATAGAACTATCTGCCCGTGTGATTTTTTCCCTGGAAACAATGGAGTCGCGTTCGATAGATATGAGTAAGTGAAAGCATTTGCCGACACGTTTGCATCTTGTCAAGTGTTAGATTCGTGAAAAT
Organism: Engraulis encrasicolus; assembly: GCF_034702125.1. NCBI lineage: Eukaryota > Metazoa > Chordata > Actinopteri > Clupeiformes > Engraulidae > Engraulis > Engraulis encrasicolus. The sequence goes on along the minus strand of NC_085868.1, from coordinate 16,896,958 downwards.
GACCCTTATTTCAACTATAGCAATGACATAACACGTGACAATCGACTTTACGGCACTACGCCATTTGTTTTGTAGTTTTAAGTCTGACTTCAGAAGTCGATGTGTTTAAAGTTATGTTAGGATTGTTGCGGACACCTGTTATTTATTGCATTTAAGGTGGTGGAAAAGCGGCATGTGTACATGGGGTAAAGGAAATGACTGTGCTCATCCTTAAGAATTTGGGCACCTTCAATTAACATGTTGGACGGCGGTGGGGGGTTTTGAGGTGTGTGACCGTAGATGTCTCTGCTAGGATCAGTCAGAGTACGTCTCTCGTCAGCTCTGGTCGTGAATAGTCGCAGAGATTCCTCAGCCAGCAGGTATTAGCCGAATGCTAGCGTGTTGCAGGACAAAACTAACACGTCTTTGGGAGAACAAAGCCATGTCAGGAACCTTTAACTTCACTTCTAATACAACTTCCATGATAAGGTACAGAATGTGCACACATCTTTACAAACCAGAGAACAGAACCGTCACAAATCCCTGCTGAGCCATTTAGCCCAATAGGCTCCCATTCATCTTTTACTTGGCTGCGTTCGCCAACGGTGCTATAATGGGAGCCAATGAGAGATGCCTATCTCATAGCTTAGAGAATTTCTGATGCAGGTAACTGTCAGTTAAATGTTACAGAAGCACAGTATTTCTAACCAAATCAACTTCTATGATTTGAAATACAGCCAGTTTGCAAGTGATGTTTGTTACTCATTAGAGATCACTAAACAGATGGAAGTTGATAGATGAATGACGCTACGAAATGCGCGTTTTGAAACGCGGTGGAAATAAACACTGAAACATGTTGGTAGGCACTTCTTACAGCGCTAGGCAACAATGAACCAGGGAAATAAAAACAGTACAGGTGCTGGTCAACGAATTAGAATAATTTGAAATAGTGCAATCATTACATTCTTTGAATGCATTTTTTGTGCAGAAAGCAAATCAGGTGTTCACCGCACCGGTCCTACTCGTTAGACTAATCACAGAACTCGTTACCTGTAAAAAAACATTTGCATAGCTGAGCTTTCCAAAAGGCCCATTTAGGCCATTTAACTGTGACACTGTTGTTTTATTGAATTAGAATAATGGAGAAACCTTTTCATTGAATTAGAATAAATTCTCGAATTTTTGTTTTCTGTGAAGAGTGTTCACTGTGCAGTATAATGTCAGGGTTGAGTAGAATTTCTAAGTTGTAAAATCAATCATGGGTAAGCAGCGCGACCTCTCAACCGGAATAGTGGCTCAAATTCAAGCCCAAACTAAAATTGCTGAGCAGCTCGGCATCAGCCAGTCTTCCGTCTGCAAAGCTCTCAAGAAAAACTGCAAGCAAGCGCACCAACTGTTCCGGCGTCCGAAAAACTTCTGCTCGCGACAACAAGCAGCTGAGAAAGATCTCAGTCAGCAACCGGTTCAAGTCCACTTCCGAGCTCACTGACTTGTGGAACAAGCAGACCGGCGCTGACGTCTCCAGATCAAACACTTAGCGTCGTCTGCACAAACTCGGCTTCAAATCTCGCGTTCCAGCAGTAAAACCGATGCTGAACAAGAAACAAATGGAGAAACGGCTGAAGTGGGCCAAAGAACACAGCGAGTGGACTGCTGAAGACTGGCTGAAAGTGGAATCACGCTTCTGCATCTCCTTCGGTGACCAAGGTCCTCTTGTCTGGCGTCTTGGTGGCGAAACCTACAACCACGTGTGCGTGAAAAGATCCGTCAAGTTTCCCCAGAGCGTTATGGTCTGGGGATGCATGTCCGCTCGAGGTGTAGGGAAACTCTGCTTCCTCAAGAAGACTGTCAATGCTGCCGTATATCAAGATGTTCTGGAAACGTTCCTGATTCCGACTGTTGAGGAACAGTTCGCGAAGACGACTTCATATTTCAACAGGATCTTGCACCAACTCATGCTGCAAAGTCGACCAAAGATTGGTTCACTAAAAAACAGCTTGAAGTTTTGGCATGGCCGGCCAACTAGCCTGACATGAATGCCATTGAAAACCTTTGGGCCATCGTCAAACGGAAAATTCACGACAGAAAGCCTACTACGCTGGACCAACTGAAGCAGAACATCGCCACTGCCTGGGAAGCTGTGAGTGCGGAAACTTGCGACAAGCTGGTCAAAATCGATGCCGCGGAGACTTCAGGCAGTCATACAAGCCAAGGGGGCAGCCACAAAATACTGAGAAAGTGATGATTCCAATTATAATAAAAATTATTATAATTCAATGAAACGGTTTCTCCATTATTCTAATTCAATAAAACAGTGTCACAGTTAAATGGCCTAGGACAGGTGCGGTGAACACTTGATTTGCTTTCTGCACAAAAAATGCACTCAAAGAATTGAATGATTGCACCATTTCAAATGCATAATTCGTTGACCAGCACCTGTAGTTTACCCTCGTTGGAATAACTGGTTGGTTGCCCAACTAGATGACTGCATTATGCAGTCTGCATGCTGGTGAGTTAAATGCTACAGAAATGTTTTACAATATTTTGACCAAATAAACGTTGATGATTGCAAATAGCCAGTTTGCAAGTGATGTTTGTTACCCATTAGATATCGCAAAAACAGATGGAAGTTGATAAATGAATGACGGTAGGCCTATGAAGGCGGAGGAAATTAACACTGAAACCTAATAAATGCCGGTATACGCTCTCAGTTACAACACTAGGTAAAAGATATGCCAAGTGGTAGGGCTGCATGATTATGGAAAAAAAAATAATTATTTTGGTCAAAATTGTAATCACGATTATTAATCATGATTGATTTTTTGCAGATTTTTTTGAAAATTATAACAAGATGAAATATAACCAAGAATGAATTATATACGGGATGAGCAAAATAAAATGAATTGTAATAATTATGTAAAAGGCAATAGCATGAAACTTAGGTGGACAGATTTCTGGCAACAAATACCAGCCTGTCAGTATGTTCTGGCTTCGAGGACGCCCTCAATGGTAGGTCACTACTGCCACGATTAAATCACGATTGAAATCACAACTTCGATTTCACGATTTTATCACGATTTCCGATTATTTTTGATTAATTGTGCAGCCCTACCAAGTGGTGGTGATTAATGACTGAACAATCAACCAGGGAAATAAAAGCAGTATATGGAGGACAATGGATGGAGCTGAAACACTGTTACATTCTCCCTTCAGGCACTACATGCACATGCCATGGCATTCAGCATCCACATTAAAATAGGATGCATCTGAAAGTTTAACGGCCTGTTCCCACTTTACAATTCATTTTCAATGGAAGGCGGCAACGCCCTCGCAAAGGCTTCTGGGATTCGCGGCTGACGTGCATCAAAATTCAGCTCCCTTCTATTTTATGCAAATTGCTCGCGGCGAACATGGAGCGTTATCCAATGATTGTCGAGTACATGAGGAATTCCCATGACACCAACTGCTATGTTTTGCTGCTTAAAAGTAATTTTATGATGGTTTATTGTACGTTTTAATGCAATACACTACAGCAATCTATGAAGTGCAAGGTCTTTGTGCCCATGTTCAAAGGATTATGTACATTTTTGAATACACGAGTGCTATGAAATGTGTGAAGTATATACATGTCCACATAATTAAGGGCAGACTTTGATGTTACTATCACTAGCTAGCTTGCTTAATCAATATACACGTGTAGAAAGACAGAAAGAGATATTATTGTTCAGTGTACTCGGTCACGCCCCTGCATGTGCACCGACAAGAAGCAATCCGTCCGTTGATGAGCGTCAAATGGCCGGTAAAGTGGGAATGGGCCGTAAAACTTAAAGCGTGGCAGACTGCAAGGCTGTTTACTTTACTCCATGAATGGGGGAGGGATGAAGCAGCAGCGTGCATTGCGGGTCTGCCAGCAACACAGAGCTGCCTGTCTGTAGTCCAAATGTCGGGGTGTGCGTATCGGCCAAAACTGCATGCGAATCGGCCGATAACGATACACTTAATAAACGGAACTATCAACCCGATATGTCAGTCGACCCTTTGTAAAAGGGTGGAGGACAACATCTACCAGCTCTAGCAGACCCTCTTCATATATTTTTACAGGCTTATGAAAAACAAACGTCGACTCCCCGTGTGCCCCCCTTATACAATGAGACTAATAACTATTTGATCCCTTGCCGGTTGTGTTGGTTTGTACACTGATAAAAGGTATGATCAGTAGGTAGTTGTAGGTATATTCGAAAACACAAACAGAATATCCAAAAAGAAAAACCAGAAAAAAAAAAACTTCAAAAGGATACATTTAAATGGTCTTCTTAGGCTGGAGGGGTCAAATACTTATTCCCTCAATGAAATACAAAGTACTTGTTGGAAGACCCCTTGTTCTCTAGGGTAGAGGTCAGACTTTTCTTTTAGTTGATGACTGCGTTTGTGCAGAGATTGTGTCGAGATTGCTGGTTTTACTCAGGTAAATCGACAGGGGGTCAGTTCCGGGCCCAGGGAGAGAACGGGTCCCAAATTGAGTCTTGTATACATTGGAGGGGGGGGTTATGATGATTGTATACCAACACTTATGCATGCAGTAATTTAAACCACTACTTATTAATGTAGTAATCAGACTGATGACTAGTGACCATCAACTCACCTTCTGTCCACTGGGTCCTTGAGTGCCTTCCTTGGAATCCATGGTTTCGTCCTCCCCCTGGCTGTCCTAGAGAGAGAGAGAGAGAGAGAGAGCGCGAGCGAGCGCGAGAGAGAGAGCGCGAGCGCGCGAGAGAGAGAGCGCGAGCGCGCGAGAGAGAGAGCGCGAGCGCGCGAGAGAGAGAGCGCGAGCGAGCGAGAGAGAGAGAGCGAGCGCGAGAGAGAGAGAGCGAGCGCGAGAGAGAGAGAGAGAGAGAGAGAGAGAGAGAGAGAGAGAGAGAGAGAGAGAGAGAGAGAGAGAGAGAGGGCGCGAGAGAGAGAGAGAGAGAGAGCGCGCGCGCGCGAGAGAGAGCGAGCGCGCGAGAGAGAGAGAGAGAGAGAGAGAGAGAGAGAGAGAGAGAGAGGAAGAGAGAGAGAGAGAGCGATCGCGAGAGAGCGATCGCGAGCGCGAGCGAGAGAGAGCGCAAGCGCGCGCGAGAGAGAGAGCGAGCGCGAGAGAGAGAGGGCGAGAGAGAGAGAGGGCGCGAGAGAGAGAGAGAGAGGGCGCGAGAGAGAGAGAGAGAGGGCGCGAGAGAGAGAGAGAGAGGGCGCGAGAGAGAGAGAGAGAGAGAGAGAGAGAGAGAGAGAGCGAGCGCGAGAGAGAGAGCGAGAGCGAGCGCGAGAGAGAGAGCGAGCGCGAGAGAGAGAGCGAGCGCGAGAGAGAGAGCGAGCGCGAGAGAGAGAGAGAGAGAGAGAGAGAGAGAGAGAGAGAGAGAGAGAGAGAGAGAGAGGGCGAGAGAGAGAGAGAGAGGGCGAGAGAGAGAGAGAGAGAGGGCGAGAGAGAGAGAGGATGAGAGAGAGAGAGGGCGAGAGAGAGAGAGAGAGAGAGAGAGAGAGAGAGAGAGAGAGAGAGAGGGCGAGAGAGAGAGAGGGCGAGAGAGAGAGAGAGAGAGAGAGAGAGAGAGAGAGAGAGAGAGAGAGAGAGAGGGCGAGAGAGAGAGAGAGAGAGGGCGAGAGAGAGAGAGAGGGCGAGAGAGAGAGAGAGGGCGCTAAAGAGAGAGAGGGCGCGAGAGAGAGAGAGGGCGAGAGAGAGAGAGAGAGGGCAAGAGAGAGAGAGGGAGAGATAGAGAGAGAGAGGGCAAGAGAGAGAGAGGGCGAGAGAGAGAGAGAGAGGGCAAGAGAGAGAGAGAGAGAGAGCGAGAGAGAGAGCGAGCGAGCGCGAGAGAGAGAGAGCGAGAGCGAGAGAAAGAGCGAGAGAGCGCGCGCGAGAGAGAGCGCGAGAGAGAGAGCGAGAGCGAGCGCACACGGTCACGGTGCGCTCACACGCGCACACACACACGGTCCTGGCGTGCCTTCCTTGGAATCCACGGTTTCGACCTCTCCCCTGGGTCTCCTTGGATGCTCTTTAATAAGCAGATACACACACAAACACACACACTAACTACTTTGTTCATGTCCGCAATTCACACTATGTACATATGGACATAAATGTTTCACATACAATAATCAGGGTTCCCACACCTTTTTCATGAACAAATTCAAGCCCTTTTCAAGCACCAAATTTTCAGTTTTCCAGCACCTTCAATAGGTCGCGGGAAGCGGGTGTAGAAAAATGTGTCTTTTTAACACATTGACTACCAAACCACGGGAAAACCCGTTAAGTTTTTTTTGTGGATTCTGAATCTACATATTCTAATGCACATTCTGTATGATTTTCATCATTGTAAGTGCCTTAGCCATACTGGATTTGGATGGACATTTCATTGAAGTTGTTTAAACAGAAAGAAAAACGTTCAACTTTGTATTCAAATTTTCACACACCATTTTCAATAATGTATACCATTATCATTGAGGCGGAGATCAATTTACAGTATGGCTATAGCGCAACTCAGACCTCAATCATGCTGGATGAGCGTCGTAAATGGTGGAAAGTAGAGATTTAAAACAATGGCTACTTGATGCCCTGGTGAACCACAGCGAAACCCCAATGTTAGCATCGGCTAACTAGTGCTAGACTTCTCAATGCAAGGTATGAATAGAGTAAAGGTAATCACCCAACCTTAGCCCTCATTATATTATACATTATTGTAGACTATATACCAACGCGTATGCATGCTGTAATTTAAACCACTACTTATGATTGTAGTAATCAGACAGATGACTAGTGACCATCAGCTCACCTTCTGTCCACTGGGTCCTTGAGTGTCTTCCTTGGAATCCACAGTCCTTGGAAAAACAAACACACACACACACACACACACAAGCTTTATATACCAACACGTATGCATGCAGTAATTTAAACAACTACTTATGAATGCAGTAATCAGACTGATGACTAGTGCCCATCAGCTCACATTCTGTCCACTGAGTCCTTGAGTGCCTTCCTTGGAATCCACAGTCCTTGGAAAAATCACACACACACACACGGCTGTTTGACGTGTCATTGAAGTCAAAGCAAGACGAGAATGGACCAACTCGAGGCAATAAGATAATTGGTGACGAGGTGATACAGATGAGAGAAGGTGTGTGTGCGTGATCGTCAACCGTCTTATGCATGGATGTTTATTTAACTGCACATTGGAGACTGGTCAAACGCAATTTCAAACTTGTGTGCTAACCCTGTGACAGACCATTAAAAACTGTGTGTGTGTGTGTGTGTGTGCATTGTATATGTGTGAAAAGCCAGGACTGATATATTAAACTGTACAGTGCGTGCGTGCGTACTGACTGCAGGTTCTGATGATGTGCCTGGGCCCTACTTTCATATTAGGTCTGATTAAGGGCCTACATTTACTTCTTTACTTTACTTCTAGTTGAGTGTAGTCAGTCCAGCATTCAGCCTAATTTAAAGCGATATTGTGCCATTTTTGGAAATAATTTCATTTTACAAAACCCCTTGAGTTAAATGATTGAGGTGTACCTTTTTCCTGTAGTTTCAGCCATTCACTGAGCATATGGCAGTGCAAACTCTACATCCAAGCTAGCAATTAAGATGGAATCCTTTCAATGTTAATCTCAAGCTTTGAGTTTCTTCTGTATTTGCAGTCGTTCTCTGAGTCTGGCAGTGCAAACTTCACCTCAATCATTTAACTCAAAGGGAGGTGTAAAATTAAATTATTTCTAAAAATGGCACAATAATCACTAAGTGGATGTGCGTGTTTTCTTTACGCGTTTCAGGCCTTGATTACACATACAGGCAGATATTTTTAAAAGCGCTATTTATTTGATCAATTTATATAAAGACAGCATGTCAATCAAATTAAACACATGCTACAGACAGGTGTGCCACTAAAACTCTAAAATCTTAAAATTTTAGGGAATAAAAGCCCTGTTTACATGCAAACAAAAGATGAATGTGTTCCAAAAATAATGCTTACCAATCCTCTGTCCTGTGGGTCCTCTGAGGCCTGGCGTGCCCAATGACGGCACTGCCCCCGCTCCCCTCCCGACAGGAATCATCCAGCCGGTCTCGATGTCCTTGCAACTGCCCTGACCAGACACCGCAGACGGCCGAAACACCCTTCGCCCAACAGTTCCTGCACCACTACCACTGCTGGCAGTGGAGCCAAGGAGCCGAACCACACACCGCCCCAGTCTGAAACCGGGTGCCTTGCCTCCCGCTGAGTCCGGACAAGCACTGCAGTGAATACCTCCCTCCATACTCCAGTACGACATTGAAGTCCAGCCTGCGCAGCAAGGCATTCCACTGACCCTATTGCCCTGGCAACGCGAGGGAGCCGAAGGAGCCACAGACCGGAATGTACCGTAACAGCCAGTCAGTCTATCTGGACAGGCCTCCGGACCGGAGACGTGAGCATGTCTACAGCACCCGAAAAACCGGTCAACCCCGCACTCTTCTCTAACCTACTAACCTACTCTACACTACCGGAGGTTGGTAATCTGGGTTCTGCGGAACAATGCAAACATCAGGCCAGCCATCAAGACCTAACGCACAACGGTGTGCAATCAAGTCAGTGGTTAACAAAGCCAGTAAATGACCCTGATTTACAAGCAAGAGACTCTTGGTCCCTAGAATGCAGAAGAAAACATTCATTGCAGTACTCATACTCAAAGTCAGCTGAACGCACAACACCAAATTGCAGACCAAGGCAACGCACAGTCCAAGTCCAGAACTCTCCCACCCACAGTAGCAGCAGTCTAAGATCTACCAGACGAAAGGCACTTCAGCAGTCCACGACAGCTGATCAAAACAGTTGTTGGGCATGGAGAGTGGCTAGAATGTTCGTAAATGTCAGGAGGGCAGATGAAGCAAAGTTTGGGCCGTTTTCTTTCCTGCTACTTTTTTGGAAACAAAAACGAAAAAAAAAAAGTTTTTTGCATCAGTCACTGGCAAGGGTTCAACTAAAAAGGGAAATATGTTTTTAACCACTTTGTAACCATATTTCCAACATTTTTTTAAGGCAAGTACAGAATTCAGAATTAAATGGGAGTACATTCAGAATAAGAGGTCCCATGTAACCACTAGACTATTGAAGCTTTCATCCTTGTGCCTCACTTATTAACCAAATAAGTAGGGAAGCAGCCTTAGCACCTAAACATGATGATCTAATCCCATGGTAACAAAGACATAGGCCTACCTGTAGCTCCGCACCTCATGTCCACGGAGGATGACGCATCTCAGCTCTGTTAAACAAAATAACATTTATGTCAACAACAAACAAATCACAGGCAGGTGCACTCGTTGTGGACACACGTCGTATCCATAAATGTTTTCACTGTGGTCTTTTTCAAATTAGTGTGGTGGACCCTTTTTAAATTAATAAATAATAATTATTGTTTTTAAACTGAACTTCCTTTGATAGTACTGTAGGCCTAGTAGGGTAACAGGATGAGTGAGAAAAACCGAGTTGCCATTAAGAAACATTAAGTTGGAAACATCCGCACACATTCAAATCACTGGCAGAGGAAAATGTCAAGCCCAACCTAGAAAAGTGCTTGTAATTAGCCTACTCGCACAGCGATTTTTTTTCACGTGCGTTTCATGACGAAAAGGCCCATTACACAATAGAGTAATGTTAAACTTTTAGTACAATGGAATAATTAATTAGGCTACTACCACTTTTAAGCCGTCAATTGCGGCGAATTGTACTTAAAACTTGTGTGCTGTTGTGGATGCCTCGGCTCGGCGCCAATTTTTAAAGGCATTCGTAGTTCTAATCTAATGCATTCAGGGAAAAATAGCCCTCCGTCTGCTGTGTGGTGTCGGAAAACCTCCGTTGGGTGAAAAGCCCCTCACATGAGAACTACACAGACCACAGCTAACCAGAGGAATTATAAGAAATATAAGGATCAAAGACGTCCAACATGACACTGTCCTTCAGTGCTAACATGTGCCTTGCTTACAGTAACTGTGACAAACATGAAATTTCAAAACAATATTGAAAAGTGAATGCATGAAAGCCAAGCCAAAAAAATAAAGAGTTTTTTTGCATTTACAGTAAGCAAAAGTAAGCTATCCGTTGCACTGAAGGACATGTTGGACGTCTTTGACCCACAATTTGGTTCATTTAAACACAACTAGGCTTATACATGGATGACTGACACCAGGCCTACACCATGACACAATCCGATGGGTCTTGGCAGAGGTTACTCTCCTCTCTGCTCTAGAGCTAGTCACTTAGACCTGGTCTACCTAGAATTCATTGCGCTACCACAAGACAGGTTGCTAAAGACAGGTGATAAAACACACTGGAGTTTACTTGCCAACAGGACGAGTGTTGGGTTAGCACTAGTGAATGCCATCTGTCCACCTTCATACACAGTGCACCTTTAGGCCTACCGCATCATGTGCTGCTTATAGCCTGTAATTGGACGCCAACTAAACCAAAAATCGCATTGCCTTGAAACAACTGATTAGAACTATGCGCCAATGCAGGGTAGTCCCATCGGCTAATATTCATAGGCAAAGTTGAATATGGCATTCCCATTGCATTTCACGTTACGGTGTCTAACATCAACCACTGAGACAAAGAAAAAGCACCAGCTTACCTGATAAATACTGAGACATATCCACCACGAGTCAACAGCGCATTTCAGTGGCTTGTTGACTTCACCTTCTTGTTATGATGAGTTCGAATGGCGGCATCTCAGTGGCGTTCGTCAGCTATGAATTTCAAGCTAAAACCTTCTTCTATGTTTCGCTAGGTCTTGGATTTCTGTGATAGCGCTGCCACCTAGTGGAGTGGCTGATGTATGACGAATTAAAAACTCAGAGGGCACTCTCCCCCTCAAAATAAAATATCGTCACATTCCATTTTTAGACACATTTCATTATCTACTCTTACACCTGTGTCAAGTGGCATGGACTCTGCACTGGCACCTGAGTAAACTTGCAGACATACTCACAATGATCTTCACTTTCACTGTCGGTGTGTTCAGTGGGGTCCCTCTCCTCTGATTGTCGCTGGCTGTCTTGGCAAGCTGTCACATGGGAGCAGGTTCTTGTGGAGCAGCCTTGTCTTTTCACCACCTTCAGGCATGACTTCATAAATAGGACTGTCATATAGGCCTAGTGCTCCTAAAAGTTGTTATAGCCTAGGCGGTATCAAGACTTGATACCTCAATATCGATAGACTACTAGTCACGATATTTAAATAATCTTTTCTCTCCTTGCCATTCTGCACTGTATAATGTAGGCTATAAACACCTGAGAGCAATGTTTTATTAAGCGGGCTTGCGGAGCAAGGACCATGCAGAGCATGGCCCTTGCAGAGCAAGGCCCGATTATAGTAATCTCTAAGTCCTGTTTCTTTTATTATTTATTAAGCGGGCAGAGCATGGCCCTTGCAGAGCAAGGCCCGTTTTTAAGCGGGCTTGCGGAGCAAGGACCATGCAGAGCATGGCCCTTGCAGAGCAAGGAGCTTTCTTTCAATGGAGGTACCGCGCCTTTGAACTTGATGCCTGGTGGGTGCGTAGGTTCCAGTGGATTAACTTGAAGCAATGAAGGGGAACTCGCACACCGTTCTGCCGAATGCAATGTTGATTTTTTTATTGCATTAGAAAAACAAAAAAGGTGCTACCCAAGTGTAGTGCAAACGTTTCGGTCACAGTCAGACCATCATCAGTGCAACCATTGAAAATAAAGACACGCCCTTAAATAGAGTAAAGGCCACGTTCACGGAAGACAGGTAGTTCAACCTAGCTTGGATACAAGTTGATGGACAGGTGGATGGAGACATCCTACCAATAGATACCTGTCATAGGTAACCGGCAAAATGCAGTCATGGCCTACTATAAGGGGGAGAGTATAAGGAAACAAAACAAAATAAAAATAAAAAATTGAAAAGGGGTAATTCTGAACAATAATGGAAATAATAACAATAATAATAGTACTAATAATAAATGTTAAGAAAAAAAGAGAGAGTACTGATGGTAACACCATCATCATTGGACAAAATACCGCAGAAATTATTCATTATAGGAAACATGCTAAATCAAAGTCATCATTAAGTCCATTAGGTATTAACGTTTTCAAGTAGAAGATCCACCTAGCCTCGCATCTCAGGAGTGACTGGTTAGTACAACCGCTCCTGCGGTTAGGTAAAACTCTGTCGATGCCAACAGACTTGAGGTCACTGGCCGAGTGTTTTGCTTCATTAAAATGTCTCGCAACCGGCGATTTGGGGTCCCCTCTGTTAATAGCGCTCCGGTGCTCGTTGAGACGCACTCTCAGGCCACAAGGACAGCTGAGGAGATAAATTACATTAACAGAGCTGCATGTTATAAATTGTCTGATGTTGTAGCGTCTTCCTGTGGAAAAACAGATAAAGTGGTCAGTTTTCTGAATGTTATGACAGGAAGTACAATTACGACAGGGGAAAAAACCAGTGGTATCATCTAGTCGTGCGCACGGGCGCTTGGAGTGATCATACGTGTCCGAATGGACAAGTTTGTCTTTGAGATTGGGTGACCTAGAGTGAGTGAACATGGGCGGTTGGGGAAACAGTTCAGCGCATACAGTATCAGTCTGGAGGACATGCCAGTGCTGCTTGATGATTTCTTTTATCTGATGACTGAAAGGGGTGTATGTGGTGCAACAGACGAGAGGAGGGTCCTTGCGCGGTGGTCTCACTCGAGTGCGGCCTGAATCGCCCTCGGATTTTACTCGATCCAGGGCAGAATCAAGGACATCGTTAGAGTAACCGCGCTGGATGAACTGCTCGTATAATTTCTCCGCCTCTACTTGAAAGTCATCGTCCCTCTGGCAAATCCTACGTACGCGTAAAAATTGACTGTACGGGAGTCCCTTCTTGGTGGGCCATGGATGGAAACTTGAGGCATGTAAAGTGCTGTTTTTATCTGTGGGTTTTCTGTAGGGCCTACAGTGTCGTGAAAAGCTTCCCATCTTCACGTTTGACCCAAGTGTCGAGGAAGTGTACCTGGCTTTTGTCATACTCCAGGCTGAATGTGATTGTGTCCACAAGACTGTTCATGTAGCTGTGGAATTTTTTCAGTTGTTCCTCTGTGCCTTTCCATACCACTATTACGTCATCAATGTAGCGTTTGTATAGTACTACGCTTTCAGTGAATGGGTTATTATTGTGGATGTGATTATGTTCCAAGAACCCCATAAACAAATTTGCATAATCAGGGGCGAAAGTTGCGCCCATCGCTGTCCCTCTGATCTGCAGGAAAAAGTCATTGTTGAATAGGAAGTAATTCTTGGTTAAAACCATTTTCGCCATTTCAATGAGAAAGTCAGTGGGTGGGGAGCAGTGAGGGCGAGTGTTAAGGAAAAACTGTAGCGCTGAGAGGCCAATGTCATGGGGGATGTTTGTGCACAAACTGGTAACGTCCATCGTTACGAGGAATGTTTCATTTTCACCTAGGTCAACTTTTGTCAATGTTTCAATAAAGTCACCAGTGTCCTTCAGGTAGGACGGTAAGGCTTCCACCAGGGGTCTTAGGTGTGCGTCAACGAATTTGGACAGGGGCTCCGTTAGAGAGCCAATGCTGGACACAATTGGGCGGCCAGTGGGGAATGTGTCAAATGCTTTGTGTACTTTCGGCAGAATGTAAATTACAGGGATGGTCGGGTTGTCAGAAGAGAGGAACTTTTTTTCTTGTGTATTAATGTAACCTTTTTCGAGTGAGTCATTCAGGAAAAGATCAATGTCCCTCTTGTATGTTCCCGTGGGGTTATTCATTTCTTGTAGGAGTCAACATCCGACAGTTGCCTGAGAACTTTGTGTTCATAGTCGGAACGATTCATCGTGACCAAACCACCACCTTTATCCGCACCCTTAAAGACCACATTAGTGTTTTTGGATAGAGATGACAGTGAACTCAGTTGTTCTTTTGTGCAATTACGCCTCCTCGATGTAGCAGGTGCCGACGAATACATGGACTCAACATCCCTGTCCACTAGCTTACAAAAGGTGTCAATTGATGAATTATGCACCGGTGCTGTGAAAGTGCTCTTGGGTCTGAATGTAGCAACAGGTGTCGCTTCCGTGGAGGCAGTGGATGTTGGGGAAATAGGTCTGTCCTTGTGAAAAAAATATTTCAATTTCAAGGAACGGTAAAACTTGAAAAGTTCAACTTTGGTTTGGAAAGGGTTGGCCATAGGGGTTGGAACAAAAGAAAGACCTTTGTTTAGAATGCTGATGTCATCCTGGTTGAAGCTCACATCCGAGAGGTTGAGTAGTAGTTGACATACCTCCGGTCTCTGCTGCTTGCTGCTTGCAGAGCAAGGCCCGTTTCTCTAAGTCCTGTTTCTTATTTATTGGTCTTGTGCAGGGCAGCAGTAAAATAGAAAATGGATCTCCTCCTAGGCCTTTCGAGATAGAGACACCGTTCAAACACTAAAACGACCTGCTCGGCTTGGAGATCGCGTATAGTTATAGGCTTCTCCGTGTCTCTTGTCGTTTTCCCGTTTTTGGCGATTTTGTTAAAGCCTGGGTCCCCATTGGAAACAGTGGTGGAACCTCCATGAACCAAGGTTCCGCCACTCTAGAGATTAGAGTGTAGGAGGCTTTTTCGGTCATAAAACATCAACACTTTCACCTAGAAGTTTAGTTGACGCGTTGTTAGCGAGCTCTATGGGATGTCTCCAAATTGTCAAAGTTTCATCTCCCAAATCCCAATACTTTTTAAATGGCAGGTTTGTAAAAAAAACAGGCCTGGCTCTATGGAGGAATCCCAGTCTTTCTTTCGAAAAGGGCATTTTTCAAGAGATCAGCGCATGTCCCACACGGAGGTCCATTTGTGCCTGAAAAATTTAACCTATAAACTTCATTCAAAGACTGTTAGAGAGATCACAAGCATGACTCCGATCTGTGAAAAGGGCACGTGCCAACTCCTTTTAGTTTTTTTACAACGATGTTGTAAAGACAAAAAACTCATTCTCATTTTCTCCCCAGTTTAGAGCTCAATACTAACTGTCTTTCAGTCAATCACAACAGGTGCAGCCAGTGAAGGATTCCATTTCAACTGTCACTGTCTCAAGATTCCATTCTTAACGAGCAGGTGCGAGCAAGCATTCTAGAAGTCTATTGTTAAGCTCTGCAATGCAATGTAATATAGTCTTGCTGGACTATGCATGACAATTAGCTGCTTGGCTTAGTGGTAATGCTTGCCGCTGCATTAGAGATATGGAGGTTGAGGGTTCAAAACCCACCCGAAGCCATGTTGATTTTCTAAATTATATCATATGCAGCGTTCCTTGGCCGACTTAAAATGCCATGTATATCATTTAGTATGGATGGCAAATGTGCTGAATTACAGATATTGAGGTTGGGGGTTTGAAACCCAGTCAAAGCCATGTTGATTTTCAAAATTACATGATATGCAGTGTTCCTTGGCCAACTTAAAATGCCATGTATGTCATTCAGTATGCATGGCAAATGTGCTGGATTACAGATATGGAGGTTGGGGGTTCGAATCCCAGTCAAAGCCATGTTGACTTTCAAAATTATATCATATGCAGTGTTCCTTAGCCAACTTAAAATGCCATGTATGTCATTTAGTATGAATGGCAAATGTGCTGAATTAGGGATATGGGGGTTGGAGGTTCGAACCCCAGTCCAAGCCATGTTGATTTTCAAAATGATATCATATGCAGTGTTCCTTAGCCAACTTCAAATATCATGTATCGTATGTCATTTAATATCAATGGCAAAGGGGTTGGATTACAGATATGGAGGTTGTGAGTTCTAATCCCGCTCGAAGCCATGTTGATTTTCTAAATTATATCATATGCAGCGTTCCTTGGCCGACTTAAAATGCCATGTATATCATTTAGTATGGATGGCAAATGTGCTGAATTACAGATATTGAGGTTGGGGGTTCGAAACCCAGTCAAAGCCATGTTGATTTTCAAAATTATATCATATGCAGTGTTCCTTGACCAGCCTAAAATGCCATGTATGTCATTTAGTATGCATGGCAAATGTGCTGGATTACAGATATGGAGGTTGGGGTTCGAATCCCAGTCAAAGCCATGTTGATTTTCAAAATTATATCATATGCAGTGTTCCTTGGCCAACTTAAAATGCCATGTATGTCATTTAGTATGAATGGCAAATGTGCTGAATTAGGGATATGGGGGTTGGAGGTTCGAACCCCAGTCGAAGCCATATTGATTTTCAAAATGATATCATATGCAGTGTTCCTTAGCCAACTTCAAATATCATGTATTGTATGTCATTTAATATCAATGGCAAAGGGGTTGGATTACAGATATGGAGGTTGTGAGTTCTAATCCCGTTCGAAGCCATGTTGATTTTCAAAATTATATCATATGCAGTGTTCCTTAGCCAACTTAAAATACCATGTATGTCATTTAGTATATCCCCAAAACGCAGAGCTACAACACTTTCAAGATGGCTGAATCCAAGATGGCTGAATTGTTTGGCCCATAACTTCTGACTGGGTGGATGGAGTTTTTCCAAGATTTCTTTTAGCTTTGTTTTCTCAATAGTACTTTGTTTCATCTCTGCCCCAAAAGGCAAGCCCGCTTCCAGCATTTTCTGTGAGAATGCATTTCTAGTTAACAACTACCATCCTTGTAATGCCATGTATGTGTGTAGGAGGCTGTAGTAGATATGCACTTGAGTATCTCTGTGATGGCACTGTATGTATGTATGCATGTATGTATGTATGTATGTATGTATGTATGTATGTATGTATGTATGTATGTATGTATGTATGTATGTATGTATGTATGTATGTATGTATGTATGTATGTATGTATGTATTTATGTGTTTTTTGTTTTGTTTATTGTTTTATTTGGCGTCATGTGTATCAGTGTTGTGTGTATGTGGCAGCTATGTATGTCCAAGATAAATTTCCTTCGGGACCATTAATAAAGAATCTTGAATCTTGAATTGGTGTGCAATTCTCATGCTCAATGCTCAGACAAAGAGCCGTATAGTTATGTAAAAAGGATTTTCAATAAGAACAGCCTTTTTCTATTATGTGGTAGGCAGGCACATGGACAAAGTGAGAGAGGGCCGAACTGAAGGACAGACAGACAGAGGGACCAGGGCCGCCGGTAGAAAAAGGCAAAATATGCAGAGTGCCTAGGGCACCGACCAGGGCTTGGGTCACCAACCACTTGGCCCCCCAAATTTGGGCCCTAACCCAAGATTTAAAAAAGTCGTGAAAAAATATTGAATTACATTACAAAACATATAATTATTAGTATAGATTACTATTATTATTATTTAATTATGAGGGAGGGGGGGTCTTTTCACCAGTTATGTTTAGGGCATCCACAACCTTAGCAGCGGTCCTGAGAAGGATGGAGACGCTGAGCTAATAGAGGAGGAAGGAAATTGGGCTTTGAAGGTAATCTGCTCGGAACGGAAATGCTGAGTGTTCATGTTTGCTATGATTTCCTGAGGATTTTCACCTTACAAAGGATGCTCCTGCTCAATTAGTGCTATAGGAAGAGGAGGGAGGGAGGGAGAGAGGGTGAGGGGGGGAGAGAGGGAGGAGGGGAGAGAGAGAGAGTGAGAGAGAGAGAGAGAGAGAGAGAGAGAGAGAGAGAGAGAGAGAGAGAGAGAGAGAGAGAGTGTATAGGGAGACATTCATTTGATAATGAGAAGGAGAAAAGGGTGTGTGCGTGTGTGAGAGAGAGAGAGAAAGAACGAAAGAAAAAAGAGAGAGGGGGGCAGAGAGAGAGAGAGAAAGAAAGAGAGAGGTAGAGAGAGAGAGAGAGAGAGAGAGAGAGAGAGAGAGAGAGAGAGAGAGAGAGAGAGACCGAGAGCAAGGAGAGAGGGAAAGAGGTTTTGAGAAGATAGGCAGGTACAAAAAGCAAAAGAGAAGCATTTCAGAAGCTTTCAGTTGGCTATCAGATTACTCTGCATGCATACGCTCCTGATAAGGAGGCCAATTACTGCAGTATCTAATACTCATTGGACTAATCGAGGAGGCCCTGTAGTGCTGCTCTGGCACAGACACTTTAACTGAGCCGCCGGAGCTGCTGATAGCTTTGTCCGGGCCCAGGACAAAGTCATCTGAATGGGCTCTCCTAACCCAATACATACAATGTAATGAGAACTGCTTTTTTTGGGCTCCCTCTCTCCGTGGGCCCTGGGCAGCTGGCCCCTTTGTCCCCCCTGTCAGCTTCACTGGTGCTGCCTCTGATGTGTGACGGTGGTGGTGGAGGAGGAGGAGGAGGAGGAGGAGGAAGAGGAGATGAGGCCAGGGGCAGGCCAGAGAACTTCTACGTCCTCAGGGAGAGTCATTAGAGGGTCATCACATCCAGCTTAGCGCCTCTCCCACTGGTACTGTATATGTGCATATAGTGTACAGATGCATTGAGTACAAACTGAACAGAAATACAGGACACGCACACACACATGCATGCACCAGGGCCGGAATATCCATAAGGGGCAGTGACACAGTACCCAGGGGCACCAACCATTTAGGGGCACCGCCAGACACAAACTTTACATAGGCCTATATTGTTCATAAAGGGGGCAACTGCGAGGTGTTGTGCCCAGGGGAACCGCAATGTCAAGACTTTGTGAGCTGAGAATTATAAGGTTCTATCTCCATTTTTGGTAAAATTGAGTTTTTGACATAATCTGACCCATTACATGTTTATTAATGCCTGTGTGGTGTTATTTTTGTAAAAAAGTATTATTTCACATTGTTATCAATAGAATAAAAACGTTTTATCTCACAAAATAGCTGGGACGTAAAAACTTTGATGCTCAATATCTCATAACTACCCTAAACGGAGATAGAACCTTATAATTCTAAGCTCACGACTTTCCTGGCATGCACGCATGTATGCACTAACATACAAGCATAAATTAATCTTTCATACTTTGTCTAACTTAATGTCTTTGCCCGTTTATCCTTACAAACTTCAAATCTTGTCTTTCTGTCTTTGACAGTCTTGTGAAGTAGAGCAGCACGATATCAGGAAAAAAAATGATAACGATAACAACATGCAATACCTCAATAACGATATTTAGAAATAAAGCAGAGTGTTCTCACTAATTTGTCGGTCTGTGTGGAGGGTGAGGCTTTGGGTGTGGCGGGCTTCACGCGCATTTGTTGACATTCAGCTAGTGATTAGATAGCACAGATTTTTTTTTTTACTTTTTATCGATAATTAAGTTGTACAGCCTTACTGTAAACTTTCTGAAGTTCATGCACTAATGTATGCACTAACATACAAGTATATAGTCATCTTTCATACTTTGTCTAACTTTATGTCTTTGTGCCCGTTTATCCTTACATTCTTCAACTCTTCTTTTTTTCCCTTCGACAGTCCTGTAAACTTTCTGAAGTTCTGCTCTTCTGCTTTCTTGCCCCTCTCGTTCTATCTCTGCCTGCGGTATCCACCCACACATGTGGCTACTCAAGTGCAGACTACAGTAACCACCCCGGGCTTACCTGTGTTTCTACCCAGGATCCGCTGCAAAAAAATGAGTGAGTTGACCGGAACAAACACTATGTTGCCAGAACTTTTACTTTCTAAACTTTCTAAACCTGGTGCTCTATGCCCACATCAGTGTCAGGGCCGGATTAAGATGGTCTGGGGCCCCTAGGCTACAGGTTGATGTGGGGCCCCCAATGAGGACACATTTTGAGACAAATTCATGTAGACAGTGTCATAATTACGAGTTAGGAATTAAGGATAACCAACACAGTCTCACCCCAAGTAGTCCATTTCTGACCAGCTTTGACAGACCTGCAATTTTTGATGTCTTGGGTAAACCTTCCAAGTCACATGTTGACTACGTGGCCTTAACCTAAACCTATCCCTAAACCTAACCTCAATGTAGTAATGCTGCTACAAGGGGGCGCCTTTGAGGACAAGGTCACATTTTAACTCCAAAGGCATATCTCAGTCATCAAAAAATTGCAGTTTGGTCAAAGTAGTCAGATATTGACGACTTGGGGTGAGACACTGTCGCAACAGTAACATGTCAAGCAATTTAACTCAACACAACAGCTGATTTTTATTTTTATTTTTTTATTTTTTTTACAATTCTGCAATCTTCAACTTTTGGTCAATCAGGGGCCCCCTGGCAGACAGGGGTCACTTGACCGCAGCCATATCTAGCCATATCTAGCCTGTGCATTAATCCGGCCCTGCTCTGAGAGTGTTTCTGTAGCTTCCCCAGGCCTCAGTACATTAGCTCCTGAAGCCTCCAGGATGCTTAGGAAAGTTCTCAACTACACTCTGACACAATCATAGACACAATGTCACAACATTTTGTTTTATTTGTTTTTTCCCTATTTTGTACAGGTGTCCTTCACTTGCTCTCACCAAATCCCGACGTATCCTTCTGTTTTTATGTTCACAACATTACAGTACACTTAGCTTTTGACTGTAAGCAAATCAGCCAAGAGTTTCCGTATTGTGTTGTTTAAGGCCACTGGTGCAAGGTTGGGTTAGGTGCTTTGCTCAGGGGCACTTTAATTCTTCCTCTACCCCATGCTCCATGTCCATGCTCCATACATTTGTTGTTATCATATATTTTTTTCTATGTACCCCGTAGATTTGTTCGTGGACCCCTTTTGGTACAAAACCCTTTTTATATCGAGAGTTTTTTGTATTTT
>NC_085868.1:16866181-16876214 GCF_034702125.1 Engraulis encrasicolus | reverse complement strand
GGGGCTTTGCTCGGGGCATTTTAATTTCCCCTTCCCCCCCAGCTCCATGCCCCTCTCCATAAAATTTTTTTATAATATTTTTTTCTATGTACCCCGTAGAGTGTGTCCGTGTACCCTTAATGGTACACATAACCCTGATTGTGACTCATCGACTGAGTTGAATTGTGCCATTTGATTGTATCTAATGAATCCAGGTTACCCATCACTACTAACTGTTTGGCCACAGCTACCAACAGCGGCTTTCTTTCCTCAGCCTATATCTTTTATTTGAAGCAAGCATCGCCCCCTATTCCCTCGTCTCTGTCTTTATCTTTCTCCTTCTCTCTCTCTCTGCCTCTCTTCTCTCGTTAAGTCTTTATGTCCATTTGCTCACTGTGTGTCTCATAAACAGGTGTTTTAATTCAATTTCATTGAGGCAATTTAGTATAGCTTGTGTTGGCAATGGTCCCTCGGAGCCTTAAGGAGACGAAGAGAAGTGGTGGGTGGTGGGAGGGAGTTGGGGGAGTGAGAGAGCGAGAAACAGAACGAGAAAGAGAAAGTTCCTATTAAATCTTTGTCAAATAAAGAGAGACAGAGAGAGAGATAGACAGACAGAGAGAGGGAGAGAGAGAGAAAGAGAGAAGGAGAGAAAAAAAACATAACATCAGCGATAGTGAAACAAACCAATGGAGAATTGAAGAGTGAGTGTGATCATCATTTCCAGCGAGATGGATAGAAATGGAGAAAGGAAGAGGAAGAGGAAGAGTGAGACAGAAATGAAGAAAGGAAGAGGAAGAGGGAGAGTGAGACAGAGATGCAGAAGGGGATTGTGGCCTCTAAGATGCTGCCGATGCAGGCGTGCCCAGCAATATGTTTGGTCTCAGCACAGCAGTTGCAGGCCAACTATGGAAATGTGTGCGGGTGCGTGTGCGACTGTGTGTGTGTGTGTGTGTGCGTGTATGTGAGTGTATGTGTGTGTGTTGTGTGTGTACATGTGTGTACGTGCGTGCGTGCGTGCCTGCGTTTGTGTACATGCATGTGTGTGTGTGTGTGCGTGCGTGTACATGCATGTGTGTGTGCATGCGTGCGTGCGTGTACATGCATGTGTGTGTGTGTGTGCACGTGTATGTGTGTGTGCATGCATGCACGCATGTACCTGTGTGTGTGTGTGTGTGTGTGTGTCTGTGTGTGCGTGTGTGTGCGTATGTGTACGTGCGTCTGCATGTGCTTCTGTGCGTGTGTGTGTCTGTGTGTGCATGTGTGTGACAGAGTTGTAGACCATCCAGTGCTTTAGATCCACAGCTGATAATAGCATGAGGGAGCTTTAGATCAGAGCACTAAGACAGACTAGAACAGAGCCATAAGCTTTGAACGTCATTTTCCATCACCATCTCCCCATCTCTTAGGAGGATAAAAGGCCTGTCCTCTGGAAGAAACAAAATGAAAGTAAAGGGAAGAGAACAAGAAATGATAAGACAAAAGAAGAAGAAGAAGAAGAAGAACAACAACAAAAAACAGTTGCATTTCAACTCTGTGTCAAGATAATGTGATATACAAATGTAGGCTATTTTTTTTGGGGGGGGGGCTCTATCAAATTGAACAATTTGTGATATTTCAATGACAATGGAAAATGACAATGACAATGACAGAGTATGATATTACAATGACAATATGACATTTCAAGGATATATTCAGTAAAAAATGTTGAAATTCATGGGAAATTGCTTGTCGTTTCGGCTGGAGTAAAAAAAAAAAGTTAAAGAGAAGAAAGAATTGGAGAAGTCAAAGGAGTCTCTCTCTCTCACACACACACACACACACACACACACACACACACACACACATGCATGCACACACACAGATGCATGCACACACACACATACACAAACTCTCTCTCTCACACGCACGCACGCACGCACGCACGCACGCACGCACACACACATACACACACACACACACAGGCAAGATGGTGTTGACATGTTTTGTGTTGCTGCAGGTGTAAATGAAAGACATGGCACAGAACAGCTGCTGTTTTTCCATCTGTCATGTGACTAACCAGCCCTCAAGAAATCTTTCATGACAACTTATTCCCAAACGCAGAAAAAGAGCGTGGGATTCTGACATCAAGGCCCCATGGTGTGTGTGTGTGTGTGTGTGTGTGTGTGTGTGTGTGTGTGTGTGTGTGTGTGTTTTGTGGGGTTGTGTGTGTTTTTGTGGGTGTGGTGGGTGGGGTGGTGCGTGGGGTGTGTTGTGTGTTGTGTGGTTTGGAGAGTGAGGAGTGGAGTGAGGTGAATGAGAAAAGGAGAGTGAGAGAGACAGAGGAGAGAGAGAGAGAGAGAGTGTCTCTGTGTGTCCATGTGTGGATGTGTGTATATGTACATTATGAGATGAAAGCCAGAAAAAAATGACATGAATGACATACAGTATACAGGGAATGAGTGTGAAACACAATGCTAAAGAAAGGGGGAATAAAAAGGATTGGGGTGGAGAGAGAGAGGCAGACTGAGGATAGAGTGGTGAATGGCACTATATTGTGAAGCACCCAGAGAGATTGAGAGAGAGAGAGAGAGAGAGAGAGAGAGAGAGAGAGAGAGAGAGATGTGGTGACATAGAGAGAGAGAGAGACAGAGAAAGGAAAGGAGGGGTGAGGCAGAAAGGCAATGACATGGAGAGACAGGGAGAGAGGGAGAGGGGTAGTAGATAGAGAGTGAGTGAGGGAGAAAGAAAGAGAGGGATAGAGAGAAGCCGCAGAGTGAGAATGGAGGGGGAAGGAGAGATAGGGGCAGAGAGGATTCTAAGACTCAGTAGAAATTATTGCGGCCAGGAACAAAGCCTCAGCGAGATTGAAAAGCAGGAAGAAAAAAGACCAGCTAAGAGAAAAGGGGAAAATAATGGACAGAGAGAGAGAAGGGGGGGAGGGAGATAAAATAAAAAGGAGGGAGAGAAGAGGGAAGGGAGAGAGGAGAGAAGAAGGGGAAGAGAGAGAGAGAGAGAGAGAGAGAGAGAGAGAGAGATTGGGGTTGGCAGAGGTGGGGAACGATCGATGGAAAAGCCAAATAGCAGATGCAGCCCCAGTGACAGCGTTGATATTGAGGGGCACGGCAACTCCAGTCCCAACCACACCATCCTCACCTAACTACTCGTAGTCCTGCCAGAGTCCCCCACCCCCAGATGCCCATATCCAACTGCTTCAAATATCAGGGCCGGGTCTAGTCATTTTGGGGCCCTAGGCGAAATATAAACACGGGTCCCTCAAAGGACATTATATATACATAAAAGTTTGGCGCTATTTTAGTGTGTTGTCTCATTTACATCTTGGATTAATTTAAATAAGTGACAAATTAAGATCAAGCCTACTGTTTGTGTGTTTACCGTGACTGGTGTGAAAGTTCGGGCCTATGGAAGTCAGATTTGATCAGGGGCCTAGGCAATTGCCTAGATTTGCGTAATGGAAAGTCTGCCTCTGTCAAAGATCGGGGAAGAGTGATGGCTCACAGCTCATTCACACTGCAAGCACAGGGTGTTGGGGAAAAGTGTCTGAATGCACTATCCATGCTCGGTGCAAAATGGTTAGGAAACAGGCCCTATACCGTGGCTTAACGGTAGGGTACGCGTCTACTACGCGGCCAACACCGGTTTGATTCTGACTCGGGTCCTTTGCGGACCCTTCCCTGTCTTTTGCGTGTTGCCCATGGCATGCCTGTCTCAAATCTACACAGTCATGAAAAAAATCAGTTTAAATAAACTTGCGGTGAGAATGATTTTTTATCACGAAATGCCAGCAGTTGATACAAATATGAACAAATATAAAACGATTTTTTTGTATGAGAAGTGTTTCCCACGACACTTGAAGCGGACCGAGCTGTCAAAAGATGCATTTGGGGTTTTCTGACAGCGGACCATGGAAGTGGTCGCAAGAGTCACCGTTCACCTACTAATGACTCCGATAAGTATTGGAGTTAATCCCACCTAGAGCCCCTTCTAATGGCCATTTTGGCTGGTACTAAAAAAAGTTAATTTAGAGCCCAGACTTCCATGATAAAGCAGAAAGGACAGGACACTTTTATTGCTGTCCTGTCAGCTTTACTTTGTATATTTCATACGGCACATACATGAGCAGCCGCCACTTGCTCTTTTACTTTCGGACATTGAGTGTTGGTTATAAAGACTTTATTCTGTATAACAACTGTAGCCTCCTTGCCCTACAGTATGTGCTTCATTTACCCCTGTGGTGGGATTAAAGACAGCATACATCTCTCTCTGTCTCTGTCTCTGTCTGGCTGTTCTCTGCTCATGTATTGCTCTCAATGGGATCTTTCTTCTCTCTCGTACTACTCAACCTACTTCTTTTTATTTTTGGGGGTGGCCAATTGAAAGACCACATCTCCCACAAATCCACCACCACAAAAGTCCACCGACCACCCGAACCGCCCATGCCATTGAAACACCAACCGATCCGATCAGCCATCTCGTTTCCTCGCACCAACTCCTGAATCCTACTTCCCCAGCCCTGTGTGCAGGACCAGATTAACGTACAGGCTAAATATGGCTGCAGCCTTGGGGCCCCCGCCTGCCATGGTCCCCCTTATTGGAAAAAAGTGAATTGAATTGAAAAACTCATCTGTCATAGTCAGTGCAGTTCGAACCCCATACCCCTAATTCCTAGCTCATATTACGACAACATGACACTGTCCCGTTAATTCTTTACGAGGAACATTTGCCACTACCTGCAGGCCTAGGACAACCCCAGGTAATCTTTAATCTTTTCACGGCCCTGCGTGTGGTGGACCACAAGTATGATGAGCTCATTGCGGGTCTAGGTCTTGGTTGCACAGACAAGGGTCCTGGAGGGTAAATGCCAGTGCTCTGATGAGACACAGAGATATTGATGGCTTCCTTCCCTTGGGATTGAAAGGGGAGTGTGTGTGTGTGTTTGTGTGTGTGTGTGTGACGCGTGCAGCCCCAACAACAAAAAACAACCCTGCGACCATTGGCCTGGACGTGGTTGTTGTGCGTGCCGAGAGGGCTGGGCATTACAAAGTTGCAGCTGACAAGAATTTTTGTGTGTAATTTGCTTGTACTCACAACACCAACTCTGCAGTTACAACTTCTCTACATTGTAGTTAGCTGCGGTAAGTGAAATATAGAATTAAAGACACAACAAACGTATGCAGTATAAAAACCCCAATAGAGTCAGAGGGTGTAAAATCCAAAAAAAAAATGTTGCTTGACATCCTCAAATTCATACACCTCATCTGGGTTTAAAATAAAAATATCGACAGTTCCTGAGTTTGCACCCCCCCACCCACCATATCGCCTTGACAATGGCAATGACAACGACAAAACAAACACAGTAACAAATTATGAAATCCATCTCGTAAAATCAATTTCCCTTTATTGCCTGGTTAATATGGGAGACGGTGTGCCAGAGCATGGCTTTCAATTCCAGCTATCAATGCGCGTGAAATTGGCTGCTCTTGTTTTTTTGTACATACCGTAAAGGCAATTACAGTTAGTTGTTGTATTTTCACATTAAAATACAGCCTACAGTGAGCAGGAGGGGTGGTGCTGCGGAGCCTGTTAATTCATATGTCCACATACAGTAGGTGTGCACAGATAGGGACGAGGTGGTGCTAGAGCACCTGCCCCTTTGCTCTACTGGACAAAAAGCGCCGTTTTAGTGTGTGCTCTTTTTTTGTTGTTTTTTCACAATGATCATCTAGAAAAGCTTGACGATTGGCATGATCATCTAAAGCTTGACGATTAAAAGCGTGTGATGATAATGCCTCAATATAATCCTTATATAATAGTAGTGAGGTAGTCAGAGGTTTCACATGCCCCCAACCCCCCTGCCCAGCACCTGCCCCCCAAAATATCTGTGCATGCCACTGTAAGGTAATGGTGGGGTGGCGTCCGCGCCAATGTCTTATCCTGAGCTTATGGCTCGGTCCGTAATTCCAAGAGCAGTATAATGAAAAGGAAGAAAGGAGTCGCACGCTGGAGCTGAATGCAGAATCAAAAACAGACAGGGGACAAACGTTTTGGGTCTAGCCCATCATCAGTGTTCCCATTTTGTATGTCTGTATGTCCATACATGCCCATGGGGACCCAGGTTTGAATCTGGCCTGGGTCATTTCTCACCCCCCCACCTCTCTCTCTCTCTCTCTCTCTCTCTCTCCCACTTTTCTTGTCTATAAATAACGCATACAAAACACCAAAATAGCTTTCAAAAGCACAGTGTGTGAGATATAACATATTGAACAAAGATGAGGTGTGAGGAAATCAGCTCCTGTGTTGGCCATTATTTTCTGGAGGATGTTCTTGCAGCTTGTGACTGTCATGACTGTCTGATTTACAGTCCCTCAGTTTGTAACAGCACACACATTCTTGTGAAGGCCAGGTGGTTTCAGTATCTATAAAATCCCACAGAGGGAAAGGGTGTTTTATTTCTCCTGTAAAAAATGCTACAATGTATTCACTGTGCGTTTCCATCTGTGTGTTTCTGTGAGTGATTGTGTGTGGGTTTTTGCACACCATAATTTAATAACTGACAAGACACACATATTGGCAATGACTTACAATGCACACACACACACACACACACACACACACACACACACACACACACACACACACACACACACACACACACACACACACACACACACACACACACACACACACAAGCACACATAGAGACACATATGCACGTTTGGTGCGCGCGCGGGTGTGTGTGTGTGTGTGTGTGTGTGTGTGTGTGTGTGTGTGTGTGTGTGTGTG
The DNA here is from genome assembly GCF_034702125.1 of Engraulis encrasicolus. Taxonomy (NCBI): domain Eukaryota; kingdom Metazoa; phylum Chordata; class Actinopteri; order Clupeiformes; family Engraulidae; genus Engraulis; species Engraulis encrasicolus. The sequence continues at coordinate 16,869,455 of NC_085868.1, read as the reverse complement.
TGTGTGTGTGTGTGTGTGTGTGTGTGTGTGTGTGTGAGCTTACGTAAATCATCAAAGGGCATATTAAAACTTTGAAATGAAGAAAAACAACAATCACCACTGATTGCAGTTTGGTTGTACTTTGATGAAGGGCAACATACAAAACATCATGCTGTAAAAGTCGTGCTTGGGAACGTCCATCGGTGTGCATACAGTACCTTTTTTTGTTATTTATTTCCCTGATATTTTTGTTGTCCCTTTTACAATTTTACCGTTTCTTCTCTTCTATTTTGCCCTCGTATGACTTATATACCCATGTAGTCTGCACTCCTGAACCAAGTTACTGCAACCGTAGCCAGCTACCTGTAGGCCGCGTCCTCCTAGTGATGCAACACCTTCAGCTTTGCTGCTAGTCAGGCCAGGAACAATACAAATATCGCTTCTGAGCTGCGGAAAAATCAGGGAAGCAAATAAACAGTAGTAAACTAAGGGAGGCGGGTCAACCATGCTGATTGGGAAATGTAAACTGTTGTGCTCTTGGTCAGACTAAGGCTATGTCTCAAATCACGCACTTGTGTCAGTGCACTGACAGTCAGTGCACAGTGCGCACAGTGCACTGAGGCCTTTAGTGCATAGTGTCGTGGAAAGATTTGAGCACTACGCACTGTGCCCTCGCTGGAAGTGATGGCTGGGCATGGCATTAGCTCGCCAAAATATCAGTTGGCTACTGTTTATAATGCACAGCGTCTGGTGCTTGTATTTCCATGTCCTTCACTCCAAAGGACAACAATCACACATACAATACTTTGGTTGGCATGAAAAGGTTGGTGTCCCATCACCATAACTTGCAGAATTAGGAGACTGTTGACCAAAATCTTCTACTGAACTGAATGCCACATTTCCTCCGTGTCATTGACAACATGGCCGCCGTTTAATGCGTGCAGTGTCCATCATTCAAGCACTGCATTTTACCGCCATTGTTAGGGGATCATCCTGGCACTTTCAGTGCACTGGCTCAAGTGAAATATTCAGCGTGAGCGCCCTAGGCACTGAAACACAGTGCCCGAAGTGCACAAGTGCGCGATTTGAGACACAGCCTAAGTCTCAAAGAGATTTGAAAGTCGATGATAATCAGGCTACAACTCCGCTGCTGTCTTCCATTCTCTGTCTGTCTCTCTACAGCTTCACTGTCTCAGGTACACCTGCACTTCTTCTGCCTTTTCACCTCAACTTATTCTTCTTCCTTTTCACCTAAACTTATTCTGCCTTTGCATCTTTGTGTCATTTCCTTGTTTCTCTGTGCCCCTCACTCTGTGCCTCTCTCTCTCTCTCTCTCTCTCTCTCTCTCTCTCTCTCTCTCTCTCTCTCTCTCTCTGCTTGTTGCATGCATGCATTGATGTTGTGTGCTTATGTTGCGTGTGGATGCTGGAGACTCAAATAGGCCATGACAAGCAATTTGCTGCATGGGGGCGATGAGAAATGGAGCAGAATATTATTATCTTACTCAGTGTATGTGTGTGTACATGTGTATTTGTGCGTGTGTTTGTACGGTGTGTGAGTGTGTGTGTGTGCGTGTGCGTGTGCGTGTGCGTGTGTGTGTGTGTGTGTGTGTGTGTGTGTGTGTGTGTGTGTGTGTGTGTGTGTGTGTGTGCGTGTGCGTGTGCATGTGTGTTTGTGTGTGTGTTTGCATTTGAGTATGCATATTGGTGGGCTTGTTCTATATGAATCATTATTTTCCAAAACGCATTTCAATAATATTCAAAAAGGACGTTTCTATCATGCTATGTTTCATCTGTGTGTGTGTGTGTGTGCGTGTGTGTGCGTGTGTGTGCGTGTGTGTGTGTGTGTGTGTGTGTGTGTGTGTGTGTGTGTGTGTGTGTGTGTGTGTGTGTGTGTGTGTGTGTGTGTGTGTGTGTGTGTGTGTGTGTGTGTGTGTGTGCCATCTAAACAAGCTTGGGATTTGTCCAGTACAGGCTTTTGGGTAATAATCAATTCTACTTTCATCAGAGTCCTTGTCCATAGGATTGGCGCGAGCGCGCGTGTGTGTGTGTGTCTGCTAGTCTCGTGCAAATACAAAAATCTGTAATTGTTATTGTAATTGCACACTATGTCATTTTCTGGTGTGAGTAACAGAGGCTACAGTTTCAATTTTAATGAGCAGACTCTTAGGGCCATCTTGTCCCTTATCGCACCAAACGGAATTTGATGAGTAACAACAACAAAAGCTCACAATGCTGATGCTCACAGGTTGTTTTCTATGGACATAGCAACAATAGCCTTTATCAGAAGTGGTCCATGAATTTGTGTCCATTAGGTACTGCATGTTTAATTGTTTCTAATAAAGTGCATTGGCCACAGTGCCATTCGTATGCCAGCTGTTTTTATCTTCAGTTTTAAACGTACACTAAGTATGTGAACATGGCCAACATGTTACCAGATGCCTTCATAGCCTACTCACTAGCCTACCCAACGTTTGTGATGTCTCTAAATTCAGTAAGTTGTGGAATTTATCTTGTGGAAATGCACCGTACAGTAACGTAAATCACAAATACCAGAGTTCCATAGGTAGGCCTAATACTTATCCTGTGTGTATAGGGAATTAGTGCATGAACAGTGGTGGACTTTCCATTGGACAAACCTAGGCAATTGATCCCTGATCAAATCTCTTCTCCATAGGGCCCCCCAACTGTAACACCAGTGGCAATAAACACACAAAAGTTAGAAGTAGGCTTGATCTTAATTTGTCACCTCTGTAAAGTAATCGAAGATATATACGAGACTTAACACTAAAACAGCACCGTTGCTCCTTCCATGGCAATTGGAAACCCTTATTTTTGCGTATATGTGTTTAAAAAATGACTTTTCAGGCCCTGTTTTTATATTTCACATAGGGCCCTAGATCCGCCTCTGTGCATAAGGGAGTGCTCATGAGCGTACATATTCTTGTGTGCTAATGTATCACGTGGGGGTATTTCAGATAAAACACACCTCCTCAGTCAGACTCTTGCCTCTTTCCCCAGTGGCAGTCTTTCCACTTTCTGCTAGCTCTCCCAGGGATGACCTTGCATACCGATATCAAATCAGATAAGGTGTGTGTGTGTGTGTGTGTGTGTGTGTGTGTGTGTGTGTGTGTGTGTGTGTGTGTGTGTGTGTGTGTGTGTCTGTGTGTGTCTGTGTGTCTGTGTGTGTCTGTGTGTTCGTGCATGCGTTTGTGCGAGTGTGCACTTGCACGTATGCTAGACAAGCTAATAGTTTGCTAAATCACTACAAATGTTTTTTTCATAGACTCCACATA
>NC_085868.1:16846181-16858681 GCF_034702125.1 Engraulis encrasicolus | reverse complement strand
TGTTTTGGAACTATGTGATTTAATCAGCAACCGTTTGTGATTATGGAAAGCCTAATAGTTATGAGGCTACTATTTGGAATTAGAGGGAAAAAGAGCTTTGTTTTTGATCTGAGAAATCGCTAGTTAGCATGCTAACATTAGCCAAGTATGCCAAGCAATGAAATCCAGTAAAGTAGCTGTTAGTAGCCTACTCACTACTCACTAACACCCACCTGATATCATAATACTTGCTTAGGTTGACAAGCAATGTAAAGTAAGACTGGTGCAATGTTTAAAACAATTTTGGCTGCCATATCTCCTCCCATCCACATGAATTACCTGCTTGTTGTAAGCTAAAAAAAACATTGTTTCCAGACCAGAATGACATAGCCTACATGAATCATGTAACAGAACCATGCACAGCATGTTTTCATGCTGAGTGATGTAGTATTGCAGACAAGTGAGGCGATTTACTGTATTTTGTATATTATGAAATTCAAAAGCGTAACAGCTCTTCTCCCTTTCTCTCACCCTGTCCCTCCAGTTCAAACACATAGGCCTAGATAGCCCCCTTCTCATTCTCCTACTCACAAATGCACCACTATTTCCAGTCCAGAAATGAAATTGGTTTGGAATCATAGACAGCACAAATGTGTAACTTATTAAAATTGTTATGTTGCCATGCTTTGTGATGCTGTATGTAGTGTAGAGATAGGCTATCAATGCAGACCTCCTTGGTAGGCCTATTGTCTACAAATGCATTTTACATGCAAATGTACTGTATCGCTCTCCTGGCATTTCAATTCCATATTACAATTCAAACACATTGATAACCTCCCTCTCATCTGGGGTTGGGGGCACCACCACCATCACATCCAACACACCACACAGTGAAGCTACTTTCATGCGACTCAATCTGATGTGTTGGTCGCCTGTCAAAAAGAACCAGAAACTCGCCTAGGGCACCAAATAAGCCAGAACCGGCCCTGTATGCCACATTAGTATAGATGTTTACAGTTAGTTGAAATACTTGAAAATATAAAGGTGTTCCAAACTGCCTAAAAGCCTCTGAGAGGCCCTAGACTCCAGAGGGTTAATAAAACAAATTGGTGCAAGATAAGAACACACCTTCAAATCACTAAAACAAAGCAGAATAACATTTAAATCACCTTGGAAATGTTTCAAAAGGATGTCTAAAAGGTATTTATCACAAAATATGCAAATCAGATTTTTGCCCCGACTTTTTGAGAGTCGGGCCGATTTCTAGCTCAATCGCAGGTCAATCGTGAGTCTCGCATCGTGCAGTGTACATGGGGTAACGTCAAGCGATTTCGCCTCACAATCGTGCAATCGCAGGGTCGCAAGAATATCAAAACGGTTTGAAATTCTGGTTGAGGCTCGTGCGTAAATCGCACAGTTAAAGCAGTGCTACGACCCGATTAAGCGCGACCTCATCTCCACCTCAGGTGCGCATGTTCCCTCCTCTGCAGACCGGGGAAACATGCCTGTCGCGTCGTACGGTGAAAGCATTTCGCTCGCATCCGACTGTCGGCTCGTGTAGCGTGAGGACGTGAGCCGTGAGTTGTGAACTTTTAAACAGTGAAATTCCATCGTGCAGTGTGAGCAGAAGCTTAAGACCCACGAGTGAAAATATCGCACAGTGTATGCCCGGCTTAACACAGCCGGAAGGTTAAGACTCTGTGATGTGATGTGTGTATTGCAGTGTTTGAGAGCTGGTGTGTACAGTATTGTGGTGTGTGTACTGTATGGTGTGTGATGCTGTTAGCGCAGCCATTTCACTTTACTTAAACTTTGTAAATATAATACTCCGGGATGAAACATGACACGCTCACATCAGTTATTGGAAACCGGAAAGAGAATGAGTTTATTTGATTCACACATTATATAGGGAATGGCACGTAGTGCGCAGTGACGTAGGTCATATGAGATCACACACCTTAACACCCCCACTTGATCTCAACCCCTTTCAGATGGGCCTAATGAATTCAGAAAAACATAAAATATAAAACGGCAACAAAAATATCAGAAAATAACCAAAAATAAAACCGTAAACACCAACTAATATACAAACATATTATTGTCCTATTCCTTTTCCTTATGAATGAAATTCACACCTTCAGTCACCAAACATAAATTTCACAAATGTTTTCATTTTGAACTGTGTCATTGGCTTAGTCATAGCGCCTGCCACCATACTCACAGTGGGACAGTATTCAATCACAATTTTTCCATCATTGACAGCTTCACGGACAAAATGGTACCGGATGTCAATATGTTTACATCTTTGGCGACAAACCGGGTCCTTTGACAAGGCGATTTTTCCCTGATTATCCTCAAATATTTTCACTGGTGCATATTGACCATCTTTCTCAATTCCATTCATCAATTGTATAAGATACAAACTCTCTTGCGTGGTCGCAGCCAACGCCATGTATTCTGCTTCGCAAGTAGACAAAGCAACTGTAGCCTGCTTTTTAGATTTCCATGAAATCAGTGGACCTTCATCAGTTAGGCTAAAGCAATAGCCTGTTGTGCTTCTCCTATCATTCAAATCTGCAGCCCAATCAGAATCACTATATGCTACAAGTTTCAGGCTTGTCTCACTTTTCTTGTAACATAATTCACGATCCAGTGTACCTTTCAGGTACCTCATCACATGTTTTGCGGTCAACCAATGTTGTTCATTTGGTTCAGACAAATGTTGTGACAGCTTACTCACAACCCAGCTTAAATCAGGTCTTTTACATGTCATTATGTAAATCAGACTGCCTACAACTTCACGGTATGTTTTGGCATCAACAGGATCAGCATCACTGTCATGTTCAATTTTCTGTTCACAGGGGGTTGACCTTGGTTTACACTGTGACATCCCAAATCGCTCGAGTACCTTTGATATGTACCTTGTCTGATTCATTTTCACCATTCCATCTTTCTGTTTGAAATCAATTCCTAAGAAATGTCTCAATTTTCCTAGATCCTTCATGTTAAACTTCATAGCAAGTGTTTTCTTCACATCATTAAGTAATTCATCATTACTGGCGGCAATAAGTAAATCATCTACCCAAATGACCAGTATTGCTCTCTCTTTTCCAGCTTGTTTGGTATACACACAGTGGTCGGCAGGATTTTGCACAAATTCATTTTTAGTCAAGTAATCACTAAGCATTTTGTTCCAGTTCCTACCGGATTGTTTCAAACCATATAGTGACTTGTTAAGTTTACAGACCAATTTTTCACTTGTGTCAGATTTCACTTCAAATCCCTCTGGTTGTTCCATGTACACGTCACAATCTATAGGCGCATGCAGGTATGCGGTCTTGACATCCATCTGATGCAATTCAAGATCATATTGTGCGGCCATTTGCATCAGGATCCTAACTGACGTTAAGTTGGCGGTAGGAGAAAATGTTTCCTTGTAGTCTATACCCATCACCTGATTGTAACCCTTGGCTACATACCTGGCCTTATAGGTTTCTGACTGATCTGCATTAGACTTAATGGCATAAACCCATCTGCCCCCCACTTCATGTTTACCCTCTGGTAGGGTGGTCAGGGTGAATGTATCATTTTCCTTTAATGACTCAATTTCCTCCTGCATGGCTTTAGCCCAAACCTCAGCCTTTGGTGAACTCATAGCCTCCTTGAATGTTTGTGGCACATCACACATCCTGTAACAAAAATTAACACTGATTGACACCTAATCATTTGACTGAGTATCCGTGACGTACTCTGAGAGATACTGTGGTGCTCTCTTATCTCTCCTAGGGTAACGTGTCTCAGCCTCTTCTATTTGGATCTCTTCAGGTGTATCTACACTATCAGAAGTTCCTCGGGAATCTTCTGATCTCTCTGTCTCCTGCCTAGCCGCATCATCACTGGCCCTGGGTGACGCGTATCTTCTCTCAGTAAAATCATTCGTCTCTGTGTCTGTCTGGGTTTCTTTCTCTATTCCACTCTTTGTAATGTAAACTTCACCAATCGATGTTTGAAAACTTTCCGTGTGTTGGGATAGTAGACTAGATATGAGGGGCTATTCTTGTCATAACCTACAAACACACACATCTCGAGTCTAATTTCTTCTTGTCGTGTTTGTATGCATAGCACACCGATCCAAATAGTCTCATCCGAGACAAATTTGGTTTCTTCCCTGTAAGCAAGTAATATGGGGTTTGCTTTGTCCTGTTGTTAAAGCATCTGTTGCGTATTACTGCAGCAGTCATCACGGCACATGTCCAGAGCTCTTTGGGCAAGTTGCTCTCAATCAACATACATCTCGCCATATCAAAAAGTGTACACGAATTCCTCTCTGCCGTGCCATTTTGATGTGGCGAGTACGGTGCAGAGGTTTCGTGTCTAATGCAATTTTTTGACAGCAAAGATTGGAAATCCTGTCCTGTGTATTCCGTGCCATTATCCGATCGAATGCACTTCACTCTCCCATATGGGGATATATCTGCAAGAAACCGCTCTGTGGCCTTTTTGGTGTCACTCTTAGCTTTCAGGAAATACACAAACACTGTGCTTGAATAGTCGTCTGTAAAAGCTAAAGCATATTTGAATCCATCTTTTGCTACTGGGTCAACTGGACCAGCTAAATCTGTGTGAATTAGCTCAAGTGGTTCTTTTGCACGGCTATCAGGTTCTCTGTTCCTGCTGTGCACAAATTTACCCTTTGTGCAGGTTTCACAGCTCAATTTGGATTTATCAAACTTTCCCTTTATCTGCATTCCCTCTACCACATCTTCCAACTTGGAACCATCATCATAATTGCAGTGACCTAGAATTTCGTGCCAAGTCTGAATGTCATAACAACCATTGCAAAAATCACCATCATTATCTTCATTGCTCACAGTGTCCAAGTAGTACAGTCTGTTGTGTTCAACTATGTCGAACTCAGTACCACTCTGATGAACGAGTTCATCATGACCCTGCTGAAACTTGATTGAAGCTCCGTTGGCTGTTGCCGCTTTCACCGAGAAGATATCTTGGGGGTAGGTCGGGATGAACAACGCGTCTCTCAGCGTGGCTTTCACCGTCTCCCCCTCTCGACTCACCAGGCTCACCTCCGCGTTGCCCCTCTTGAGTGCCACGCCGTTGGCTCTGGTGCCGTCCGCCAATTCAATGAAGTGCTTCTCGGGTTGGAATGTGGGGTCGAATTTTCTGAACTTTCTGATGTCTGTGATAATGTGCGACGTTGCTCCGGTGTCGACCATCAGCCCTCCATGTCTCAATCCGCCTGCCTGGCGGTGGCTCGCTTGGAATAAGTATGCGTGCTCCTCACTTCGTTCGTCAGTCACCTGTTTCACGTCGTCTTTTCTTCTGCGACGGCACTGCGATTCTTTATGCGACGCACTTCTGCAATGCCGGCACCATTGCTTCTCCTGTGGGTCTTTTGGACACGCTCTGGACATGTGTCCCTTCACCCCGCAGTTGTAGCAGACAATGTCGGCCCCTCTGGCGATCTCTCTCCCTCGTGCTGCGGCACTCGCCTTCATCACGTTGTCATCCGAGCTTGCACGATACTTCTCTGTGTCTTCGAAGCTCCTCAGTTTGGTTTTAAAGTCAGCAAAAGTCACATGTTTGTCACCTTGTGTAATGTGGATCGTAAACGGCTTGTAAGACTCGGGTAGTCCTTTTAGTATCATGGCAATCAACAGTCCGTCACTCAATCTTTCTTCAGCATTTTGAAGTGCTGTTATCGCCGTTTCTGCCCTAATGATGTAGTCCGTTAGCCTGATAAACCAGACTAAATGTGGATGTCTAATTTAGTCTGGCCTCGATGCATTATACATCCGAAGATTGTTGATGAGAACAACCTTCCCTCAAAACCCTGCCCGCTTTGATTCAAAACACATCTTTGCGTTGTAATTGGTTTGCCAGATTCATGGCATTCTGGCTTCATTGAATCATTATGCGAGGCCAGACCCACCCGTAGACAAAACATTTTGCCGTCCAGCGGGTGGCTCTGGTTCACCAGGCTAGTAGTCCGTAACACTTTCATCTGCACTTTTCTGCAGGGACGTTAGCTCGGTGTACAGGCTAATCACTCTTGGCTTGCCCTTACCCGCGTAGTAGTCTCTCAGTATTGCCAGAGCCTTTCTTCCATTGTCCGTAGCATCTCTCATCACAAGCGAGAGGCTTTTGTCGTCCAAGAACTGTATCATTTCTGCATATACCTCTTCATTTTTCTTTATGTCGTCTTCGATGTTGCCCTCGTCTTCTTCGTCGTCCGAGGCGGGCTCGTTCAAGATGGTGTCCTTTAGCCCAAGCAAACGCAGGTGACCGAGAAACTTGGTCTCCCAAAGTTCGTAATTTCGTTCATCTCCGTTGAAGCATAATCTACTCCACCTACTCCCTACATCATTATGCCTGGGCCCATAACCTGTTGGCGCAGCCATTTCACTTTATTTAAGCTTTGTAAATATAATACTCCGGGATGAAACATGACACGCTCACATCAGTTATTGGAAACCGGAAAGAGAATGAGTTTATTTGATTCACACATTATATAGGGAACGGCACGTAGTGCGCAGTGACGTAGGTCATATGAGATCACACACATTAACAGATGCGATGTGTTGGGTAGAGTTAGTTTTGCGGTAGTACTCTGAGGAGGTCTCCATCTCCCAGTGGGAATGCCACTGGCAGCTGATATAATTGTGTCCACCTAAAGCTGTCTGTCTGCCACATTGAGACCCTGTCAGTGCCCCTCTGCTCCTCTCTTCTCACTATCCTCCCATCTCCCATCTCCTCTTCTTTCTTCTGTTTACTTCTCTTTTCCTCTTCTCCTCTCCTCTCCTCTTTTCTAATCTGCATTTCTCCTCTCTTCTCTTCTCCTGTCTCCTGCTGCGTTTTCCCTTCTTCTCCACACCTCTCTCCCCTCCTTCTCTCGCCTCCTCTCCTCCTGCTGCCGGCTTGGTTGCTGTGGACGGCTCTTTGTTTGGGAGTATTTTTAGCCGTCATTTCTGATGTTGTGAGCTGCCACATTCATCACTGTCTGAGAGTTCTTTTTTCCCCTACTTTGCCTCTTCCCTTCCCTCCCATATTCTCTCCTCGCCTCGCCTCTCCTCTCCACTCATCTCCCCTCCTCTCCTTGCCTCACAGCTCCTCTCCTCTCCTCTCCTTTCCTGGCCTCTCCTCACCACCCCTCGTGTCTTTTTTCCTCTTTGCCTCTCCCTTTCCCTTAACATCTCCTCTCCTCTCCTCTCTTCTCCTCTCCTTTCATCTCCTCTCCTCTCCTCCTGTCTTTTTGTCTTCCCTCCTGCTTTCTCATATCTCTTTCCTTTGTCTCCCTTCACATTGTCAGCTTCTGCCTCCTCTCATTGTCAGCTTCTCCTGTCCTCTGACTTTCTTGCATTTTCTCTATTTTTGGTCTCTCCTCTCTCCTGCTCTACCCTCTATTTCCTCTCCTCTCCTCTCCTCTCCTCTCCTTGCCCACTTCTCTTCTTTCCCTTTCCTTTCCTTTCCTTTCCTTTGCTTTCCTTTCCTTTCCTTCCTTTTATTTTCCTTTCCTTTCCTTTCCTTTCCTTTCTCTCCTCTCCTCTCCTCTCCTCTCCTCTCCTCTCTTCTCTTCTCTTCTCTTCTCTTCTCTTCTCTTCTCTTCTCTTCTCTTCTCTTCTCTTCTCTTCTCGCCTCGCCTCGCCTCGCCTCGCCTCGCCTCTCCTCTCCACTCATCTCCCCTTCTCTCCTTGCCTCACAGCTCCTCTCCTCTCCTCTCCTTTCCTGGCCTCTCCTCACCACCCCTCCTGTCTTTTTGCCTCTTTGCCTCTTTGCCTCTCCCTTTCCCTAACATCTCCTCTCCTCTCCTCTCTTCTCCTCTCCTCTCCTCCTGTCTTTTTTGTCTTCCCTCCTGCTTTCTCATCTCTCTTTCCTTTGTCTCCCTTTACATTGTCAGCTTCTCCTGTCCTCTGACTTTTCTTGCATTTTCTCTATTTTTGGTCTCTCCTCTCTCCTGCTCTACCCTCTATTTCCTCTCCTCTCCTCTCCTCTGCTCTCCTTGCCCACCTCTCTTCTTTCCCTTTCCTTTCCTTTCCTTTCCTTTCCTTTCCTTTCCTTTCCTTTCCTTTCCTCTCCTCTCCCCTCCTCTCCTCTCCTCTCCTCTCCTCTCCTCTTCTTCTTCTTCTTCTTCTTCTCTCCTCTCCTCTCCTCTTCTCTTCTCTTCTCTTCTCTTCTCTTCTCTCCTCTTCTCTCTCCTCTTTTCCTCTCTCTCCTTTCCTTTCCTCTTGCTCAGCATCAGGGTGTGTGTCTGTGTATGGTGAGTTCGTTCTTGGCCATGCTGTCTTTGGCATCACATTGTTACTGTAATTCAATTAGGGATCTCTCCTCCCCCTTGCTCTTGACAGCACATTTTAATGTCACGTGTTCCTTTTCTCCTTGCTAAGAATACAAATGGCGGTTAATTTCTATAAATCTTTTACGAATGTTGATGCTTTTGAACATGCATGGTGCTCAGTTACGAATTGACACCTGGCATTTGCACAATGTTTAGAATTAAATAGGTAATTATTTATGTATTAACCCACCTACTTCTGGCTGGAGTGTGGTTTTAACCGCAAAATGTAATATGCAACTTTGTAAATAAAGTATTTAATAAATTCTTTCTTTCTTTCTTTCTTTCTTTCTTTCTTTCTTTCTTTCTTTCTTTCTTTCTTTCTTTTGCCCCCTGTCCACCATTCATTACATTATTCATTTCCTCCTCCTCCATTCCTACACCCCTTCCTCCGGACTTCTATATTCAGCGACATAAATATAGCACCATCAAACAATATGGCCTTCCGCAACTCACTCTTCTTATGGAGAAATCAGTGAGCATGCACCATTGTTTTCACAAAGGTATGTGGGACGAGAGAGAGAGAGAGAGAGAGAGAGAGAGAGAGAGAGAGAGAGAGAGAGAGAGAGAGAGAGAGAGAGAGAGAGAGAGAGAGAGAGAGCGAGAGAGAGAGAGAGAGCGAGCCCTGTGTCTCCTCTTCTCCTACTGTATGCTGGCAGCCTGTCTATGGTGGATGGCGAGATTGTGTGCGTGTGCGTGTATGCGTGCCTGCCTGCATGCGTACGTTCGCACATGTGTGTGTATGTGTGTGTGTGTGCGGGTGTGTGTGTGTGTGTGTGCGCGCGTGTGTGTGACAGAGAGAGTGTGTTCCACAGCGGTGAAAGGTTAAGCTGGCTTAATGAGCTTCAGGTGGGCACAGGTTGGGCCAGCACCGCTGCAATCAGGGAAAGGTCACGGGAATGCTACGTCTCACAGTAATGGATTCTCTCTGACATGGCTACCAGAGGCTAAAACATCCTCCGCCTTCTCCATCCCCATCCCCATCCCCATGCCATGCCCATCCCTTTCAACCTACTACCTGCTGGGGGTGGACTCATCTGGTATAGGGGTGGGGTGTGTGGGATGGAGGTGGAGGTGGTCCGTCACACTTATGAAGTATGTGTGTGTGTGTGTGTGTGTGTGTGTGTGTGTGTGTGTGTGTGTGTGTGTGTGTGTGTGTGTGTGTGTGTGTGTGTGTGTGTGTGTATGGGGGGGAGGGTTAAGATGGAGGTGTGTGTTTGTGTGTGTGTGTGTGTGTGGGTGGGTGGGTGTTGGAAGCCACACTGAAGGATTGGATTGATGTGGTAGTGGGGATGGTGATGATGGAGGTGTGTGTGTGTGTGTGTGTGTGTGTGTGTGTGGCTAAATGTGTGTGTGTGTGTGTGTGTGTGTGTACGTATGTGTGTGTGCGTGCGTGCGTGTGTGTGTGTATGTGGAGGGAGGATGGTGTGCGGAGGATCACACTGATGGATAGATGTGTGCTATTCATACACACACACACACACACACACACACACACACACACACACACACACACACACACACACACACACACACACACACACACACACACACACACACACTCAACCCCTTCCACAACAACACACACACACACACATTCACACACACACACACACACACACACACCTACACACACGCACACGCACGCAGGCACACACACACACGCACACACACACACACACACACACACACACACACACACCGCAGCAATCTGCCCGGCGGAAACGTAGTAATGATCTGGGAAATTGACATGGCCTTATTACCACTTCTCATAACCCTCATTGCTTTTTGAACATTTGAAATCGTTATCCACATTAGCAGGGATTATGGGTTCCATCCTCATGGATTATATTGACACCCGCTGGTATCTAGGCTACCGTAATTCAGCGATGGTGTTATCATCATAATTAATGTTGTGATAAGCCAGACGTTATATTGGAGCACACAAAGTTAAGATTTGCACTCAAAATCAATTATTCATCAAATTATTCCTCACTTGTAGAACATCATTTATTTTTCCATGTTAATAATGTTAATTCCATGAACATAAATGAGCTGTAAATTAAAATGACTATGTTCACACATGTGTTGCACTTCCTTGCTTGACATTTTCACTTGTTTTTATGATGTACAGTATAATTTTATGTTGCATGGCTGTCACATCAAGCTTGTAATTGGACTGGGACCAGAAGAAGACATTGTTTTTGCATGGCTCCCTAAATTGAGGACCAGTCTTGAAGAAAATGCACAACACCCAACAGCATTAGCCCTTGAGGACTTGTGGCCCACCAGGAAATACACATACAATGTATGGCAGGTTACCAGTCCAGGCCAGGAACCTTCCCAGGGGCGGAGCACTGGTATTGGGACATTGGGGGGATGTGTCAGAGGTGTTGGGCCAACGAAATATCGTAGAACGGGACCCCTACAAGATGTTTGGCAATCGAAAGCCACTGGCAGCCCCCCCCCCCCAAGTGGTGAGGCTGGGGGCCAGGGGATCCTGCCTCTGTGTGTGTGTGTGTGTGTGTGTCTATCTATCTATCTATCTATCTATCTATCTATCTACCTACCTTCCTACTTACAGTACCTGCCTGTCTGTCCGTCCGTCCGTCTGTCTGTCTGTCCGTCCGTCCGTCCGTCCGTCCGTCCGTCTCTCCGTCAGTCCATCCGTCCGTCCGTCCGTCCGTCCGTCCGTCCGTCCGTCCGTCCGTCCGTCCGTCCGTCCGTCCGTCCGTCCGTCCGTCCGTCCGTCCGTCTATCTATCTATCTATCTATCTATCTATCTATCTATCTATCCTCAGACTTTTGCTGAGGTATTGCCTAGTACAGCAGGATTGAGATGTTGCTCGTCCACATAGAGCTTTATGTGTAATACTGAGGAGGTTACAGTAAAAGCTTTCAGCGTGCATGACGGCACACTTCACATTTGGGCTGAGAAAGTGTTATGGGAGAGGGTGACCTTTACAGGCGGCTACGTGCCTGCTGAAACATGGTGGGTCTCTAAAGGTGAGGAGCCTTACAGTTTTTCTCGATTGGTTTGGCTAATTTCTTGAAACCGAGATGACATTTCTATAAATGTTGGGTCATTTGGCTAAACATTCTTACACTTCTGCACAACAGTTCAGATAACTAGCAAAATGTCATATACCTCCCAAAACAGCTCATTCTTGCATCAGCACTAAACCTTCTCCCACATAAATAGTCAGTACCATAAAAATGGCATATATCCTTCTCAATTGGTTTGGCTCATTTGCATTCATTTAGTCATTCTGTCAAAATAAACTGGATGGTTCAGCATAACGCCATGGATCCTCATCACTTGCTCATATCACTCCAAAAACAGTTTACCTGTGTGTCGAAACTAAATTCCTTCCACAGAATGCTGTTTGAAAAAATGTCAAGAAATTAGCCAAATAACAGAGGAAACTGTAGTATACACGGTTGTAAAATTATTTTCTACAAACTAGTAAAGTTACAATATCATCTGGCCTGTTGAACACTGTCATGAATTTTTTTTACAGTTTACAGTAAAGAAATTCTTAAAATATTATGTCCTTGACTGTTTTGACAATTGTGTAGACTACTTTGCATATGATGACTCACACAATGATATCATGCTGACATGTTTTGGAGAGGGCAACCATTAGACTGAGAATGGTCTAATTCGTTTAGATAAAGAAAGGTCAATTTATTTGGAAAATGTGCTACATGTATGCTCAATGTGTCAACTGTAGGGTACTTGTACATAGCCATCTGCAGAGATGTACTAAACATTTGAGACATGTACAAAGCATTTGAAATTTGATGAAAGCAATGAAAAATGCCATTCTGTTGGGAATTGTAAGTTGGTTTGGAGATTTGTCTGTGTTGTTTTGAGAATGTCATCTCAGTTTTGAGAAATTAGCCAAACCAATCGAGAAAAACTGTAATTCACAACGCTTAATTGCTGCTATGTGCTATTCAAGTATAGGCTACGTGCGTGACTGTGTGTGTGTGTGTATGTGTGTGTGTGAGAGAGCGAGAGCGAGAGAGGGAGAGAGAGAGAGAGAACAGTAACAGGCAGAGAGAGTGAGAGAGAGAGAGAGAGGGGGGGGGCAGACAGCAGACAGAAGGGTGGTGAGGACCACAAGCCCAGACTGGCCTTCAATTCAGGTCAGAATCTCGTGTGGAA
>NC_085868.1:16828165-16838165 GCF_034702125.1 Engraulis encrasicolus | reverse complement strand
CTTGAGCATTGTGCATGTACAATACAGCATATCCAAGGAGTTTAGCTGCAGGTGAATGATGAGTCTTACTTGTAGAGCAGTGTTCCTCAAACTTTTTCAGACCGAGGACCACTTTGTCCCCTCAAAAATGCTCAGGGATCACCTATCAACTAAATTGACATTTGACGGGTGCTAATTTAACACTGCTCATTTCGATGCAGCTCGCTTACTTTTTGTTCCAATTACAGCTATGTTTAGATTTGTAATAATGTTACAAATAAAGCCTACAACTTGTCTTGGAAAATTAGAAATCCCCTCGCGGACCACCTGAGCTCTGTCGCGCGGACCACCAGTGGTCCCTGGACCACACTTTGAGAACCGCTGTTGTAGAGTTACTTGGGCACGATCCCTGGTGCTGAACAAAAAAAGTAATGTTTTGTGGGGAAAAAAAGTGTGAAAAAAAGACTGACTCACCGCTCAGCTCCAGCCGTATGAAATCCCGAGCGCCAAGGTTCTCCAAGAACACGCCTGAAGGAGCGGTGGTCTTGAAGTAGAAGGCTATGTCAGCGCTCAACTCCGCCTGAAATGTGGGGAAGAGCAGGTAGGACGACTCCTGGTAGAAAGAGGCTGCATTCCACAGAAATCCTGGTCAGAAATAGATAGACAGTCATGTTGGTAACTTACAAGCACTCACAATTTAAAAAGGACTTAAACAAAAGAAACCAATAAATAAATTGGCCTACAGTACGTATTTGAAAACCAAAGGATAGATGGTAGAATACATCTACATAAACCTTGGTGAGAATGCAAGGGGCAGAACTCAGTGTGGTCACTTAAGGACAGTTAGAAAAAAAAATATATGACTTGAAGGTTGAATCATGTTCAATTTCCCTTCCCTACTTAAAACTCCCCAGTGCCAAAAAGTGATAAGACTATAGCTGTTGTGGCTTTGTCGTGTCATTTGAATGTCAGTGTTTGCCAATGCCCACCGCCTAAATGCTAAACAACTACCGCTAACGGGCACTCACGAATAAGAAGTTAATTAAGACTTAAAGCAAACACATGCATGCACACTTGCAAACCAATGGATAACATGCTATGTACTTAAATGGCACAATAACTCTCAACACAAATTAGGCCCCCCAAACACACACACAAACACGCACACGCACACACACACACACACACACACACACACACACACACACACACACACACACACACACACACACACACACACACACACACACACACACACACACACACGCACGCACATATGCACACACAACACTCCAAATGAGCTCTGATTAAAAGCCTAACATGAGCTTAATTAACACATAAAGCTGGATGAGGGCCTCTGGGGTTCCTTAGGTGTTCAACACACACCATAGACCAACAAAAGACACTTGGAACACCATCATGCACTACCAATGCCCACCCTCAGAAAGAAGTGTGGAAAAAAACGTCAATATTTTCAATCCATCATTCGTTTGCCGAACACCTGAAGATGATGTGCTGTGGCCTGGACCATGGTATGAATAAGTACTACTTGATAAGTAAATAATGTCTTCACATTTTCTTAGGCATTTTACATATAACATGTTATTTATGACACTATCTCTAAATTATAACAGTAGTATTTCGGAACTTAACCTCAAGTTAGCAAAAGCTAACACTAACTATCAGCCCTGACACAGATGGCAAAGAACCAATTACCTTTTTACAAATCAGTACACAAAATGCTCTACTTCACACACACACACACACACACACACACACACACACACACACACACACACACACACACACACACACACACACACACACACACACACACACACACACACACACACACACACACACACAAATCTAATGGGAATCAAATTGTTTTCCAATTTAATCAAATACATGCTTTTGAGATGCTGAGAGCTAAATAAAAACTGTGCTTCGCTTTGCCAGAGTGAGAACCTGTTCTGCATTCTGTGCTGTAATGTTATGGTGATGTTCTTTCTTAAATGAACAGCGAAGCATTTCACAAGGGCTACAATGATACTATGCAGTAACTAAATTGCAAACGCTGGCACTCTCCGCACTCACTCTACGACAAGACAAATTGGATCAATCACAGACTTACTGTCGCCGTAACACTGCAGCGAGCTGACCGTGTAGATGGCTTCCGAGCCCGTCCTGTTCGTGTCACCGACCACAATCTCCGTCATCGGCAAATGGTCCTTGTAAGACAACATTCCCGTGTCATTCTCCCTGCCGAGGGAGACTATGTTAATAAAACTGTACATGAATGCACATTTACATACTACAGCCGTCTCCAAAAGAGTTGTTGCCTATCCATCTGTTTGGAATAACACTTGGCTTCAGAAGTCACTCATATGAAAGCTACAACCCTCCTGCATGAACATGTATTTACAAAAATAAATTGCATGCACAAAAGAAAGATTGACAGGGCAGATTTTCACAAGACAAAAGTTTTGTTGCCTATCGAACATGATGTGAAAATGAGCAGATAAGTCACTTCAAAACGCTTCAAATACGCAGATTGGATGTCATACTTAATCACTGATTCACTCTCACCTCTCCAGAAAATCAACTTTGGCCTTAGGTGTATGTTTAGGAGGTAATTTGTGAAAGTAAACACTGTATGTACAAAACGGTTTACTGCACTTCTTCACTGGCCTTACCTGCACATAAATCACAGGCATTGCTGTCTTTTTATATTTGTCTAGTCTCATCTAAAGTGCAAGGCGCTTGGATCCATCTCCACAGTTTACTCCTGTGAATTCTTTCGAACAAACTCATACACCTACTGCAGTTGCTTTTTGATTGCCTTGTTATCTTCCTGTTATGGCTGTCTCTAGGCCTAGGCCTGCATCCCCTGTGACTCTTTGTGGTGCTTGGCAGTGCCTTTTATACTCCTTGTTTTCTAAAAGTCTACCCTTGCTTTTGAACAGCTGCGGCTGCCTGAAGGCAGTCTCATAGCCTAGAACAGAATGTGTTGGAAACATTTTGCCTTCCTTTGAATACACCTTCTAATGTTTCCGCCACTTTCTGTTTTGCAATGCAATGTACTGTATTGCTTACATACTGTTTTGCTTACATAAGGTATCCATGAATTGACTGACAGAGCAAAGATTCTTGTCTGATTGATTGATTGATTGATTGATTGATTGATTGATTGATTGATTGATTGATTGATTGATTGATTGATTGATTGATTAATTACAAATATTTGATTGACCTGATTGATGTATTAATTGATTAATTAATTCATTAATTAATTCATTCATTGATCGGTCAATCAATGGATTGGGACAGTCAAGTCGAGTGTTTTTCCAAAGTATGCTTGTTTATCTGTATGACAGTGTGAGACTTTCAGTCAATTAATATCAGTTAATGTACGAATGAATTGAATGATTGTTTGAATTGTATGAATCAATCGATCGATCGATCGATCAATCAATCAATCAATCAATCAATCAATCAATCAATCAATCAATCAATCAATCAATCAATCAATCAATCAATCAATCAATCAATCAATCAATCAATCAATCAATCAATCAATCAATCAATCAATCAATCAATCAATCAATCAATCAAACAGAAAGTCAATGAAAGAGAAATCAAGTTATATGGCCAATCGTTGCCTCACCATGTCTGTCTGTCTGCGTCGCAGTTGCAGAAGAAGTTCATGTCGATGCAATTTTCCTCCAGGCTGCAGGAGCACTGCTGCACTCCCGGCAGGAAGCCTCCCCAGTAGGTGCGCTTCTCACCCGCCCGGTCCAGCCACCATGCCAGGGGCGTCCCATCTACAAAAAAAGGTGTTAGACTGTAAGGATTCAAGTTCCCCCAAAGGTGACCAGACTGTCACCAATGTGTGCCTCAGACAGCAAGTAAGTCGGGCAGTGTAGGTATAGTAGTAGAGCACTTGGAAAGCCCTGTATGAGCACCAAAGAGCAGTGATCTCATCCATTTGTGGTTCGACAAGCACAAAAAAGTGTCAGACTAATCCATATCCTATTGCTGTAAGGTCAGATGCCAAATGTCAGATTAATTAATTTCCATAAATTAAAATAAAACCATCTGAAGTATCAGGATACACCCAATGGTGTTGGAAGCTCAGTGCATTGGTACATTGTGTGTGGTACCTTAAAGAAACTCTACTCTGGGGCCCTGCCGTGGCCAACCGGTAGGGTATTCGTCTGCCATGCGGCCGAACCGGGTTCAATTCCCTGCCCGGGTCCTTTGCAGACCCCTCCCCATCTCTATCCCCATTTGCTTCATGTCCACCTCTCAAATTGTCCTATCATCAATAAAGTCGCAAATGACCAAAACAAATATCTAAAGACGCTATACTCTCTAGACCAGTGTTTCCCAACCAGGGGTACGTGTACCACTAGGGGTACGCGAGCACACTGCAGGGGGTACTTGGAAAATGTTTATTATTATAACAAATGTATGGAGCAGTCACATCAGGACAGAGAAAGCGATATAGAACATGAATTAGGGGGTACTCGTGGCACAACTAAGAGGCTTAGGGGGTACGCGAGACAGAAAAGGTTGGGAAACACTGGTCTGACCAAAACAAATATCTAAAGACGCTATACTCTCTAGACCACTACCATAGCGGGTGGTGACAATTTGGTCTGAGCTCCGGGGAGCTGTGTCATCATGGGCCTGGGCCTGACAGGCCCATTCATTAATCAACGCCACACATCATTACACAACAAGCCTTCCTCAGGACACCCAATGGGACCCCTACAAAACTACACACACCACATCTCTGGGACATAAACGTACAGTAATATGCTGTGCTGTCTATGTGGAATTGACTGCTTAGTTGGCAGCACGCAAGCATGCATTTGCACACACACAGACACAGACACAGACACACACACACAACACAACACACACACACGCACACATCCCGACCCCGACGGCAGTGGCCGCCCTAAATCCACCCTGGTCTATTGCAACATGACCGGTAAGAACACACACACACACACACACACACACACACACACACACTCAAACACACACATGTACACACACACAGACATGCATGCACATCCGCACAGATAGTAGCACACACACACACACACACACACACACACACACACACACACACACACACACACACACACACACACACACACACACACACACACACACACACACACACACACACACACACACACACACACACACACACACACACACACACACACACACAGAGTTATCTGCTGTGTACCTGCTGTGGTTCCCAGTTGCATTAAACAAATGTGAGCAAGCTAGCTTAGCATAAATGAATGAGAAATGGGTTAAACCTGCCAGTGTTCAGTCTACCTGAGGTAACCTACTTTTGTTACAGTAATAGGCTACAAGGGTTGTTGTGTTAGAGTTGGTTATTGAGCACACAGAGAAGACTAAGGTAGGTGGCCTTTTTATCGAACTGAACTAAGACGACAACTACGCAAACACTCACGCACAGACACAGAGAAAGGGTGGAGGGATTGCAGAACAAGAACAGCGTGAGACTTAGGTAGCTAAATGTGAGGTAAATGTCATTGTCTTTTTTTTAGTGCGAAATCACAGCCAGTTCAGTTTTTGCAGGCTTGCAGCAAATCCTCATTGATCACCATTATGATTTCATTTAACACAATTATTTCCAGGCCTCCATGGAGGTACTGCTTATTACAGTGCAGCGAGGAAAAAAACTCACCAGAGATTGACGTCCTAATGAGACAATTACATCTCTCTACTTAGGCAGGGAGCAAGTCACTCAACTGGCAAAGTGCCCCCGGTCCGCATTAGGGTGTTTTATGGATTTTTTAAATAACTTAAAATACTTTAAGTAGGTATACCCCCTTGACTGAGAATTTGAAGTAGGCCAGCTTTCACTGTATTTGACGCTATGGCTTAGTCATAGCATTAGCTATCGTCATGGCAATCGAACTTAATGGAGAGCACGCAAGCCCAGCACACCTTTCCAGTTTGATGCATTCTGGCAAAGTGTGCATGCACGCTGCAGAGCAAAAGCATCACCATCCAAAACGAGCCCAATATCCCAATGGAGAGCATGACCTCTGAACTTACCCCAGGTGTTGAAGAGGCGGGACTTCCTGCATCGGTACATCACTTTCTGTTGGCAGTGCTCTGAGCGGCTGATCAGGACACGAAGCTGGTCTGTGGAGGCGCTGTAGTTGAACCTCCCCACATGGGGGCGCTGTGGCGTGGAGCCATGGACGCTCACCGCATGACTGCTATTGTGGTCCACCACTGTCCACACCTTTTCCTCTGCAGCAACAAAAAAAATACCATAACGTGAGGATTTGCGAACATTTGTGTTTGTCATTTGTGATCACACAGCACATCCCGGCACAGGCAATAAGAGTCCATATTTCAATTAACTTATAGTGTAAGGGTCAATGGCGTTCTTTGGGCTTCGACATCAGGTGGTACAACCACAACTACTGTAATGTCCATTTATCAACTAGCAATTGATAATTAATGTGCTGTAATGAATGTGTTTCTTATAATCTACCAAAAGCAAAAACAACAACAACAAAAAAAGAGTCCATACACCCTGACGTGTGCTAATGATGAAATGACGAAAGCGTTATTGACCCGTAAATAGGCCTGTACAGGCATAAAACTGGAACACCAGGCCCAGTGTGTGGAAAACAGAAGGTGGCATGTCTCAACACAGCAGTCATGGCTAGGGCTGTGCAATATGTCATATTAATACAGTGAAATCAATATTGCTGTCAAAAAATATCGAATTTCATAATATCAATTTGAAACAATATTTTTTGTCATTTGACTATACTGCCAAAAGGTAGGTTATGGAAAGTGCAATGTTCCCCTCCACTTAAGCCATTGTGAGAACAGAGCAGACTTGCTACCCAAAACTCATGCAGAACACCACTGTTTATCTATGTCCCTCCACTCCAACTGCTGAAGGGAGGAAAGATTGAATCATTTTAGCACAATTCATTTGTCTCTAAAAGAAATATCGTCTAAAAATATTGTGATATCAATATTGTCTGATAATCGTGATATTGATTTTTCTCATAATCGAGCAGCTCTAGGCTAGCCTCGCGCACCATCCTACGTACTTCCGCCAAGACACTTGGCTCCGCACTACGTCTGGTACCTGTCTTCTGTGGAGCGATGTTGACCGGTAGGATTTGCGCCGGTGTCCTGACAAACGGTCCTACATTGTAATTTTATCCTACGGTAGGATGTTCTGTCAGGCATGTCTGTTAAACGGTCCTACATCGCCATAGATAGATGTCAGACATGTTTGTTCAACAACTTATAACTTAAATCCTGATTTTTCCTAAAATGTCCTTCCTGCTTCCTGCAATCGCTTCAGATCAAACAAAGTCCAGACCATGAATATGAAATGGAAATGTCTAGCCCTAGGCATGGCTGAGGATGAACGATGTTGTGGAAGGATGGAGGAAAACAATGTTCATTTACTATACACTCACACCTGTCTGCATGGGGAATTGAAGCTCTGACCCATTGATTTCAAGATTCCTTGGTCACTAACCATGGTCACAATTAGGAAGGTGTAGGGAAAAATATGGACGTCTTTGTCAAATTAATCTTTTTCTATATATTCTTTGAACACTGCATTAACTGTAGCAATAGATCTCTGAAAGCATTTGAAAGTCACAGTAAGGCCGATGAAGTCTCAGGGCTTAATTGGTCATTAAATACATATTAAAGTCATAAATGAAAAATATAAATCTTAGAAAAACCATAAGGGTTAATATTATATCAACCAATTATGAATGGGGAAAATTCACACTTCAACAGTAAAAAAAAAAAAAAGTATGTTTACATATAGCATGTTTGACCTTGGTTTGGTAAGAAAACAGCAGTCTGCAAACTGCACTGGGTTACGTAAGGCTGGTGAGGCGACACACACCATTATAATTTATATCATCATCATCAGCAGCAGCATTATGCAGCTGGAGGATCATGTGGATAATCACAAATGCACACCAGCGGCAGAATGGCACTCACTGGAGTGTTTTCACACACACACACACACACACACGGCTACAGCTTAGAGATAAAATAATAATAAACATCTCATCAGCAGGGGACTTACAGAGCAGAGAGAAGTGGAGGAAGAGGGAGGAGGAGGAGGAGGAGGAGGAGAAGAAAGGGAGCTTGGGATGGGAGGGAATGGTGAGAGAGGCAGGGGAAGATGGAAGATAGTGGATGGAGTTAAATGGGATAGAGTACGAGACAGAGAGAGGGATGGACACAGAGAGGGAGGAGTGGAGTGGAGAGAGAGATAGAGTGGAGAGAGTAAGAAATATGCAGAGGGATGAATGAAGTGACGGAGGGAGGGAGGGATAGAGAGATAGATAGAGGGAAGAGGGGCTGGTTGTGGTAAGCCTCAGGCTACTTTTCACTCATGCTGTAAATATACATCACCATGGGGTCTCTCTCTCTCTCTCTCTCTCTCTCTCTCTCTCTCTCCCTCTCTCTCTCTCTCTCTCTCTCTCTCTCTCTCTCTCCCTCTCTCTCCAGCACACATCACCATGGGGTCTCTCTCTCTCTCTCTCTCTCTCTCTCTCTCTCTCTCCCTCTCTCTCTCTCTCTCTCTCTCTCTCTCTCTCTCTCTCTCTCTCTCTCTCTCTCTCTCTCTCTCTCTCTGTCTTTTTTTCCCTGCCTACACCCATGTTTACTGAGGCTATGGGCAAATTAAATAGCGATGCACGGTTCCTTGAGCCTCTGTTTGCCCAAGCCGGCAGTAATTTACATTCCTAATGGCAGCTTTAATTGGGGTCAGAACAAGTCAAACGCGCTGAAGTACATCCGAATTCACTGCAGAATTGGGAGCAGTGGATCCTTTTGAGGTACTGATGGCAATAAGGGGACAAGAGAGAGAGAGAGAGAGAGAGAGAGAGAGAGAGAGAGAGAGAGAGAGAGAGAGAGATGGAAGGAGGTGGAGATACAAAGAAGACAGCAGGACAGGACAGAAAGTGGACACAGGATGTGTGTGTGTGTGGGGGGGGGTGACAGAGAGACAGAGAGAGAGAATAAAAAACAGAAAAACAGAAAGAGAGACACAGATATGAAAGAAAGAGAAAAATGCAAGAGAAAGAAAGAAAGAAAGAAAGAAAGAAAGAAAGAAAGAAAGAAAGAAAGAAAGAAAGAAAGAAAGAAAGAAAGAAAGAAAGAAAGAAAATCGTAAAATGAGCGGATTGACAGAGATAGAAAGAGAAAGAGCGAAAGACAGCAAGTTACAGCCCTGCGCATCCACCTCCATATATCACACCCCAGTGCACAGAGCCCCCCCCCCTCCCTCCTCCCTCCTCTCACCTCCCTCCTCCCTTCTATCACCTCCTCCCCTACTCCTCCCTCCAAAAACCCGAGCAGGAGAATTTAGCAGTTTAACAAGCGGAGCTCAAATTTCTCCCCAGACGAGAGGCCATCGCCGTCCGTCTTGCAGCCCCAAGACAAGCTGCTGAGCCAGTGGGGTTATCAATCTCCACCTCGGACAGGCAAGGCCAGATTAATGAGCTAGCCCCTGCTCTCCATCCCCCTTATCCGCACCACACTGCAAACCATAGTAGAGTACACTACGCACACTTTCCTCTCCATCCTCCTTATTCGCACCGCACCACACCGCAAACCAGAGTAGAGTACACTACGCACCACACCCCTTATCCGCACCGCTGCCGCACCCCTTATCCGCACCGCATCCGCTAATCCGCACCGCACCACACCGCAAACCATAGTAGAGTATAGTAGAGTACGCACACTTTCCTCTCCATCCCCCTTATCCGAACAGCACCGCACCACACCGCAAACCATAGTAGAGTACACTACTTTGGGTGGTGGTAGCTCAGGTGGTAGAGGAGCCATTCGGCAATCCAAAGGTTGCAGGTTTGAGTCCCGCTCAGCCTGACTCCATCGTTGTGTCCTTGAGCAAGATACGTAACCCCAAGGCATATGAGGCACAATGTAAAGTGCTTTG
>NC_085868.1:16815665-16825665 GCF_034702125.1 Engraulis encrasicolus | reverse complement strand
CACACACACACACACACACACACTTACACTTTCCCTCACTGTCTCTCTCTCTTTCTCTAGGCTCCACTTTGATGGAGTTGGACCATTAAAGGCCCATTCCAACCCAAACATGAAGTAATCTCCAGCTTAGCTCTCGGTCGGAGATGTCTATATATTAATGCTGATAACCCAGAAAACATATGTAGTAGATGGGAGTTGAGAAGCAAGGCATTAAGCCTTAAGAGGAGAGACTTAGGTGATGCTGCTCCTGTATGCTTCCCCACTAGACGGACTTCCGGTCTAATCTCTAACAAGAGTGGCTTAGAAGATCTTCCTGCTGCACCATCAGCAAGAAATGGGAGCTATTGCATACCGTAAGTTATACCAGGAGGATTCAAATTACTATTTGACCCCATGTTCACTAAATAAGTGTTAAATGAATGTCAATAACATTCATTATGTCTCCCAGGAAGATTCCAATTACTGTTTTACCTCATGTTTACAAAATAATTGCTAAATAAATGTCAATAACGTTCATTTTGCCTCTCGAGTCTTCATGGTAGAAGTGATGTTACACATATTCAGGCTTGTGCTGTGCGCCATTGTCTATAGCCTATCAGGTCTATCATGGAGATTGTAGGCTGTGAATTATGGAACATGGATTGCATGCATTGAAAGTGACCAGAATAACAAGAATAAGAACGAGGAGAAGATCAATCATTATCGTCATCAACATCATCATCATCATCATCATCATCATGATCACCGTTGTCGTCATCATCATCATCATCATGACCAGCGTCATCATCATCATCGTCATGACCAGCATTATCATCATCATCATCATCATCATCATCATCACCCTCATCATCCTCTTAAGCAATAAGCCAATAGAGGCCTTGGGTTTGTGCTCGATTCATAACGGGTAAGGGGAGTTGGAGCATGACGCGAAGCGGAGTGCTGAAAAAAAAACCTCCCCATAGTCATTATGAATCACACACAAACCCACGTACTCAAGTTGCTCATTGCTTATCTAACACTGTTGAAAAGAATGGCTGGCAGTATTTCTTAATGCCTCGTGTCCTTCTTTTGAGGCAGTGCACCACTGGGCAGTGCACATATTTGTCAAGCTGCCAGACACAAACTTTGCCACAAAAACTTAGTGAGGTGAGATCTACACAGGAATGAAAGATTGTACCAGATATAGTACAAAGTACAAAGAGTACAAAGTAGTACTCTTCTTTTATTCTCACAATCACAATCAAGAACTACTTCACAGAGAGTTAGATATCATCATCTTCATCATCATCATCATCATAGCCATCGTCATCACAACCACCACCATCACCACCACCAACACCATCATCATCATCATCATCATCATCGTCGTCGTCATCATCATCATCATCATCATCATCATCATCATCATAAAAAGCATCATCCTCCATCATCATCATCATCGTCATCATAATGTCTTCACTTACAGTTGTGGCATGTGGCTCCTGTGTAGCCGGTTCCGGAGCACTCACAGTAGAATGTGCTCCAGGACTGAGAACATTGGCCCTCGTGCTCGCAGAAGTTAGGCAGACACCTGTAAGTGAGCGAGAGGGGTGAAAAAAACACATGAGAGCCCAAAAACATATTGTCAATGCCATACCACTTCACAGTGCAATCAACACTTTTTGAAGTGTTTCCAAAATGTTTCCATTTTCAGTGATTCATCAACATGATAACAGCATAAAAGCACTTTAGAAGCTGTTTTGTCACCTTCCATTGCTAAATGACAGCACTAAGTAAGAGAGGGTGTCTCTCAGTAAGTCAAATGAGAGACGTAAAAACACGTAGGGCAACCACAGAAGGTTCCAGAAAAAAAACGGAAAAATAGCATGTTTCCAGAAAAATAACCATCTCACTTTTTACATTTGTCAAAAAATCAGTCAGAAACCTATGCCACCTTTTTTGAGCACATGGCTGAGTTTGTAATGTGCCTTTCAGGGAGCTGGAGAGTTACAGGGTGTCTCTCAGTAGGTCAAATAAGAGACATAAAAACATGCAGGGCAACCACAGAAGGTTCCAGAAAAGCTCCAAGAAAAATTTCCTCCCATTTCGCTCCTAAAATTTGCAAATGGCCACAAATTCTTCAAATACCATCAGTTTCCTATGTTGGCATTGGTGGAAAACTTAGAAACTGCACTTTCAGAATATGTAAAAAAAAAAATCCTTTTTTTTTCTTTTTTTTTTACTTCAGTCAGAAACCTATGCCATCTTTTTTGAGCTGATGGCTGACCGTTTGTAATGTGCCTTCAAGGAGCTGGGGAGTTGTTGCATATGCAGAGAGACAAGACAGTGTGTGTCGCCTTATCTAACCCAATGTTAGATTTCAGAAAATGTCATTTCCAAAAACAATGCCATACTGTGGTTCTGTAGCCCCATAATGAACACCGTTCCACCAGTTGAACGCTGTAATAGCCATTGAAAAGTTAACTATTATAGTACTACACTACTATGACAACACAGGGCCTTTAGTAAGTCACTACAACTTGGTCATTGCCATTCTGGTAACACATTTATAACACATCATCTTGATGGGTTAAAGGTGAACACCTCACTTGGAAATAGTGATGAGGGGAAACTAAATTATAATTCCTTGATAATGAGTAAAATGAGTATCAATGAATAAAAAACCCCGATATGATATAAGCTGCCAACGCAGGCTGCACTTGGACTGGTTGCTTACACTAAAAATCATGTGCCAATGGCAACATTCTTTCTGATCAGCACACTCCAAATGACTTGTCAATTTAGTAGGATTTTGATGATGAAATGTATATCAGCCAATATGGAAACACACAGTATATATCTATACTATATATCTAACGCCCCCTTGACCTCATCATAAGCCTCCCAACGCCCCCTGACCGCAACATGAGCCTGCCAACACCCCCCTTAGTATAGAGAAATAAAATAAACTAATGCCCCTGAATGGGAACTAAGCCTCGCTCCCAATCAGCTGTATCCTTCTCAACGCACCCCCTAGGGCTGCCAAACGCCCCCTTGGGTGCTGTAGCGCCCCCATTGACAAACACTATATTAGCCTATATTGTGAAAATGTGTCTCTTGGTGTAGGTCTCGATACGTGATATCTCATAAAGTAAAAGTATAATCTAGATTAATAAAATATGAATTGGGCCGAATACACAATACTCTCTCGATGCGTGATATATCATATTTAACAATTATAATGTAACACAAGTATAACAATAACAAAATGTGAATTGGGTTGAATACACAATACTCTCTCGATACATGATATCTCATGTTTAACAATTACAATGTAAAACAAGTATAACAACCATAACGTAATAATAATAAAATGTGAATTGGGCTTCATCATCGGTCCCTGTGGGCCTCATCAGTGCCTCTGAGGACGGATGCTCCTCTGGCAGTGCTAGCCTATTAGCTCATTAGCCAATGCCCTGGAGCACTCACAGGGAAATAACACATCCTCCACTTCCTCTGCCTGTCTGTCATTCATTTCGCATGGGGACTTATTTCGTGCCCCTCACACACACACACGCACATGCATGCATGTATACACACGCACATGCATGCATGTATACACACGCACGGGCGCACGGGCACATATGCACGCATATATGCGAACGCACACATATGCACACACGCACGTGCGAACACACGCGCACACACACACACACACACACACACACACACACACACACACACACACACACACACACACATAGAGGGGACCATGATTAAAGGCTTGGACTTTAACGGTGAAAAATGACTTTGATGATTGCTGCAATAGAGAGATCATTATTAATGCACAGTAACACTACAGGAAGATTAATATCTTCTTAGAAATGATAGGGAGGGAGGGGGGAAATAATAGAAGCTATTTTCTCAGAAGAGGGCTATTCAAGTTCCATCTGGTCTGTAGCTTATTACCCGAGAGAATAGGTCTGCTCTAGAGTTGCCAGATTGGGCGGTTTCCCGCCCAATTGGGCTGCTTAGGATGGCCGTGTGCGGGTAAAAATGGATTTTGGAGAAAAAAAACGCCCAATTTAGTGTCATATAAATCAATAGAATTGGGTGGGATTTAGTGCTTCCAGGCGGGTTTTCAGCATTTTTTGGGGCTGGAAATCATTAGCCTCATCTGGCAACCCTGGTCTGCTCTAGTCTTTCAAAGTCAGGCCATGGCCAAGGAGGAACCTCCGTAGTCTGAGTGAGGAGTCATCTAGGATGTCCTTCAGAGTCCATCTTGAAATAGATATCTGAAGGTGCACTCATGCGCTTCTGCACGGTCATGTGCACGTGCACACACACACGCGCACGTTCACACGGACACGAGCGAGCACACATACACATGCCCACGTGCACACGAGTACGGACACGAGCAAGCACACACACACATACTCTCTCTCTCTCTCTCTCTCTCTCTCTCTCTCTCTCTCTCTCTCTTGCTCTCTCTCTGGCTTATGTACTCACATACGCCCGCACACACACGCACACACAAACGCAAGGACGGACATGACCAAGCACCCCCCTACACACACACACACACACACACACACACACACACACATGCACACACACACACACACACACACACGCACGCACACACACACACACACACACACACACACACACACACACACAAACGCGAGGACGGACATGACCAAGCACTCCCCTATACACACACACACACACACAGACAGACAGACAGACACACAGACAGACAGACAGACACACACACACACACACACACACACACACACACACACACACACACACACACACACACACACTCACTCACTCACACACACACACACACACACACACACACACACACACACACACACACACACACACACACACACACACACACACACACACACACACACACACACACACACACACACATGTACATGCATATAGGCTGTAGAATTGTATTTCTTGACAAGAGCGATGTTACAAAGAGGTACATGACACACAATACATGAAAATCTTCCAATATGAAAAGAATAGTGATAATGAAAGGGAGTAGGCTATAGAAAAACAAAAACACAACCAAATATCACAGCAATACCCCAAAAGTTTTCATGTCAGGTGTACTTTCTGACAACATTTTTCAATTTGGGATGAAATGAATGTGTCACCAGTTTCAGCCTTTAAGGACCAGCTGTAGATCTTAATATTTAACTCTGCAGTTTGTTGCAATTTCTGTATCATTATCACATAGAGTATTCCAATACAGATGTATTCCCTTTTCCTTGACACCAATAAAGACCGATAAAAGGAGTATTTTTGCTAACCACAAAAATACCTAGACAAAACGTAAGAAGCATCAAGAGTCTTTCAGCATTTCCTTTGGTTCAGACTAATGTAGTGGTCTATAGGCTGTGTACATAAAGTAAGATTGAGCCAGAGATATTTTACATATTGTCCTCCTTTATTCTCTCTAATTAACTTGTGTGCCGACTCAATGATAATAAGCATAAGTGACTCCTTGTGCATATAATATAGTACACTGTAACAGACAATGTAGTAACACAGCTAAAGTCTATGCATTGTGTAACACAACTAAAGTATACTGTGTATGCACTGTTCCATGTAAAGTTGTTGCTGTTGTGGATCTGCTGACTCTGAGCCCTTGCACACAGTGAAGTGAGAAACTGACATTGCTGAGTAGCCTCCGCAGTGTTCAATCAGGTTATAAGATGGAGCCGCTCCAAGACTGTCTGGGTGTGAGTGTGTACGCACGCACACACACACACACACACACACACACACACACACACACACACACACACACACACACACACACACACACACACACACACACACACACACACACACACACACACACGGAGAAGCCGACAGGGGGGGACGAAGGGGTCTGTTGTCCGGGCCCAGGAAGAGAGGGGGTCCAGAATTGGGTTGTCATTGGGCTTTCAGATTACTTTGCCCTGGGCCCTACCAAAGCTGTCAGCGGTCCTACAAACACAAACACACACACAGACACACACATCCGTGGTGGGCGTTGTAACGGATGCCCCCCATCTCCCATAAACGGGACATTGCCGTGCCAGAGCGATGGCTTTCACCTTCATGGTGAAGTCCGCCAATTCACAACTCCCATTACCTGCCACTGTCGCGTGTGTGTATACGGCTTATTCATGGCTCCGGCCATAGCCTCATTCGATTATTCCAGACCATAAAGGCTAATCTTGTTTCCTTGGAGGAGGGGGGAGTGGACTTTTTTTTTTTTTGCTCAGACTGGTTGCGGTTATGCTACAGAGTTAGTGGCAAGGGGGGAAAAATAGTCTATTAATTTGGCACTAACAGGATTTGTGTGCGGGTGAAGTACTAGCGGAGAGCCCTCCAGAGAGGCTGTTATTCCTGTTATTCTAATCCAAACCTGCCCACACAGTGAACCGAGAAACGGGTGGCGATAAAGTGTGTGTGTGTGTGTGTCGCTGTGTGTGTGTGTGTGTGTGTGTGTGTGTGTGTGTGTGTGTGTGTGTGTGTGTGTGTGTGTGTGTGTGTGTGTGTGTGTGTGTGTGTGTGTGTGTAGTGGGGAAATGCAGAAAGAGAGAGAGAGACAGAGAGAGAGAGAGAGAGAGAGAGAGAGAGAGAGAGAGAGAGAGAGAGAGAGAGAGAGAGAGAGAGAGAGAGAAGCATATAAAAAGTGAGAGAATGTTTTGAGGCATAGAGACAGAAACTGGAGGGGAGGCATGTGTCACATAGCCGGTAATGGCAAAAATATCTCACGTCAGAGGCAACAATACTGAGCAAGAAGAGGAATAAAAAACCAGGACAGTTGGAAATGACTGTTCAGCGTGTGTGTGTGTGTGTGTGTGTGTGTGTGTGTGTGTGTGTGTGATAGTGAAATGGAGAAGAAAAGATAGAGATAGATGTGTGTGTCTGCGTGCGTGCGTGCCTGCGTGCCTGCGTGCCTGCGTGCGTGTGTGCGTGACTGCGTGCGTGCCTGCGTGCATGCCTGCGTGCGTACGTGCGTGTGTGCCTGCCCGGGTGCGTGCGTGCATGCAATTCTTGCATGCGTGCATGCATTCGTGTATGCGCAAGCACACGCAATCTTGTGTGTGTGTGTGTGTGCGTGCGTGTGGTTTTTGGTGTGCGAGGGGCTGTGAGCAAATCTTTCATAAGCACGGTTTAATGCCTTAGCAAGCTGATAGGAGCTTTAATGGATATCAAGTGTGGTATAAAGAGGGTGCCGAGAGGATACGAAACGGATGATCCGACACTGAGTTAAATCCTTAAATACAAAAAAATGTATATATTTTGCAATTGTAAAATATCTGTGATAAAAACCTGTCATTTTCTTAAGGCTTTTTTGGGTAAGAAAGGGGGAAAGAATATTCTCAGAGGGGGGGAATAGGGAAGGGGGAGATGAGATCAAAGCTACTCAAGGAGCTGTGGTGTGAAGAGAGAGAAGAGATGCTGGCCATGTTCTCTGGAACTCTGGATAAAGCAGAAAGTCTCAACAAAATACAAACATCATTCTTTTGTCTTCTCCCACTTTCCTCTCTCTGTCTCTCTGTCTCTCTCTCTGTCTCTGTCTCTCTCTCTCTTACACACTCGCTCTCTCTCTATCTCTCTATCTTTCTCTCTCTCTCTCTCTCTCTCTCTCTCTCTCTCTCTCTCTCTCTCTCTCTCTCTCTCTCTCTCTCTCTCTCTCTCTCTCTCTCTCTCTATCTCTCTCTCTATCTATCTTACTCTCTCTCTCTCTAACTTACTCTCTCTCTCTCTCTCTCTCTCCATCTTACTCTCTCTCTCTCGCTCTCTCTCTCTCTCTCTCTCTCTCTCTCGCTCTCTTTTCTTTTGTTACCCTGTTCACCGTGACTTAGGACACTCATCTGCACAAATATTATTTACAGTAGGAGGCGAGAAGAAATGCAGAGTCCTGAGGGAAGGTGACTGGCTGCGAATGTAATGGAATGGTCTGGTGTTATACTCTGTACAAACCATTCAACTGATTTGATTCAATCCAGCAATGTCTTCTTACAAAAGCAGCACAGATACTTTTGAAAAGCAGAACCAGACACTGTATCGACTGATACGATTCAAGCTAACAAAGTATTTTTTTTACAAAAGCATAGATGCTTTTGACAAGCAAAACTAGACACTGTATTGGAGAAATGACCTGCTGAACAATAGTAAAGACACAATGTGCAATGTGTTGTGATCACAATGCTATGGTGAATACTGTATATGGCATACAATATACGCTGTATGTTAGTCTGAAGAGAGAAAATCATATGCACACAATAGCAGTGTCTTCTGGATTTGCTCTCATGTAGACACACAGATAAATAATACACATATAGCAAGAAAGGTTTCCTTTGAGCAGTTTGGGCCATGCCTTGCCCAACAAGGTCTGTGTCTGTGGATGTTAATGAAACAGTGCAAAACAGCAGAGGTGGTGAATTATTACAGTGTATCTATCTCAGGTAGAGTAGAATAACTGTAAACTGTTGTATAAATTGTTTCAATTACATAAGTGGAACTTATGGAACTTATACTTCAACTTAATTATACCTGTACTCATGGTGATTAATCCACTCTACCTAATGAGATAGATACACTGTAATAATAATTCTATCTGTTCTTTTCTAACTATATTATGCACTTCTGCAAAATATTCATCCACATGTCTATC
This sequence comes from Engraulis encrasicolus, assembly GCF_034702125.1. Lineage (NCBI taxonomy): Eukaryota > Metazoa > Chordata > Actinopteri > Clupeiformes > Engraulidae > Engraulis > Engraulis encrasicolus. Next base: position 16,816,982 of record NC_085868.1, on the reverse strand, counting down.
TATCTAGTATCTGGTATCTAGTATATAAGATCTAGTATCTATCTATCTATCTATCGAGGAGGTTCAGGAGAAAGTGAGGTTTGGACAAATCATCAAGCAGCTCATCACAACTCACTGGCCTCGGTTACATGAGACATTGAATTCAGAATTAACTCAATTTTATTCTGAATAAAGCTTAATTCCGCTCTGAAAACGTCATGTTAACACTTCACAATTCGAAATTAAATGAAAATCCAGAGTAAACTAGACGGAACTATTAAATTCCGAATGACTAATTTGGAATTAAAAACGGCATGTAAATGTGGGCATTATCTACAAATCATCTCACGGCCTCATCCGCCGCCTCTAAGCCTGATAATGCAGGAAATATGAGACCACCAGATTGTGTTGAAAGATAAAATAAAGAATAGGACCAGAGGTCAGTGGACAGAAGTCTCAAAATCCTAGAACAATGGCTCTAACGATAGGGCACTGGGCTGCTACGCCTGCAAACTAAACCTGGCTTCAATACCGGCCTGGGTCATTTGCCGATCCCTCCCCACCCATCTCTCTCTCCCTACCCATTTCCTGTCCCTCTCTTACTGTCCAGTCAGAAATAAAGACATAAAAGACTAAAAAAAACCCATTACAAATCCCGCAAAACAAAAACACACAACACAAAAAAAGGGAAATATATGCAGTGAAAAACAGACTACAAAACTGTGTCTGTGGCAAACATATTTGAACTCAGCGTCTGGATGAAAACTAAAAAAAGCACAGAGTGCATATTGAAAAAGAGGATGAAGCGGACTAGCGGAGATGTGTGGGCAGATGCAGAGTCATATGGACATTTACACAAGCACAGACACGCCAGCAGGGAAGCCGACAAAGGGGGGCAAAGGGTTCAGCTGTCCTGGTTACACGGAGATGGAAGGCCCATAATTGGACCCTCATTACATTGAATGTATTGGGTGGGCAGTCCTTTCAGGGCCCAGCCGAAGCTGTCAGCAGCCCTGCACGACAGTCAGACAGACACACTGCACTCTACTGTACTCTATACTCTAGAGGCTGAACCAGACATGTGCGTCTGGGCAGAGATGAAAGCCTGGTGTCTGAGAAGATGCGTGGCCTTTATAATCCATTTCAGACCAACATTGCAAACATATTCAAGATCTATACAAACTTTGCAAACATGTACACAGAATATAATGTTAGAAGTAAGTACAAGCGGAGAGATGAAGAGGAAGAGAGGGACAGGTAGAGCAAGAGACTGAAAGAGAAAGAGAAAGTGAAAGATATAGAAAGAGAAAAAGAAATAGAAAAGATAAGGTGAAGGAA